>NC_066544.1:15297652-15312652 GCF_024679095.1 Eriocheir sinensis
TCACACACACACACACACACACACACACACACACACACACACACACACACACACACACACGGAGTTATGTAAAGTATTGACAAATTTTTCCGTCGATATTTATGGATTCAATATTACTTTTATATAACAGAGCAATAATCGTAGAGTAATAATATAATCTTTACACACACACACACACACACACACACACACACACACACACACACACACACACACACACACTGTATCACTCTTTCCAACAAAATAATTTCCTCTCCATAATTTCTTTTTAACATAATCGACAAAGTTTTCCGAGTCGTCCGTCACTGACCCAGATATTGCTCGTTTAGTAACTACCCGTTTTTTTCCTGTCTCCCTAGATGGCACAATTATTTCTCCTCAGTTTCTTATCTATTCAGTCTCGCGTGACCCAGTTTTCCTCCGCGCGCCAAGCCCCGGGATCCGTGCGTCACAATCAACCCGGTTATTCCCACCTCCTGATTCTTAGTTATTTTACCGGAGTATGAAAGAATCCCAAAGTCAGTTCTCTTCCAATTACTTACACACACACACGCACACGCACTCGCACGCACACACACACACACACACACACACACACACACACACACACACACACACACACAAACACACACACACACACACACACGAAACTTTATTTACTTTTCTATTCCCCAATCAAAGAAGTAACGATTTTCTTATTAAGTTTCTGCTCTACAAGGACCAATTACAACCCATTAATATTTCCGAGTAAAATTTCACCACTCAACTTTTTCTGACACGTTCTCTTCATGTACTACGATCATAAACGCACACGCACACGCACACACCAACAACCCCACCCACGAACACGTACATACACACACACACACACACACGTACTCGCTCCACTCCACACACACTTAACTCCACCGGTTTTACATCCATTTCCATTACGAGACAAAAAATACTTGATCATTACTTATTCTCCCCTATAAAACGATCCCAGATACCGATCCGTTCATTAGCTACATTCCCGTCACTCTGCTGCCATCACTCACCCACGCAAGGCAAACCGGTTCCACCCAGACCCGACCCGAAAAGAAGGTTACGAATTTTCTGGGTATGATGTTATTATTGCTACTTCGGGGTTCGAATATTCTGCCGTCAACGATTTTCTTTGTCTCTCTTGCAGTCTGTGAAGGGTTGGAGTGAGTGAGTGTGTGTGTGACTTGAGAAATGTGTGACTGAGAAGAAGAGAATGAAGGAATAGTATTGAGGTAAAATCTATCTGAAAAAAAATTACATGGAAAAGAAAAGGGTGTGTGTGAGGCCTTACAGAAAATGAAGAGAAGTAGAAGTGTGTGTGTGTGTGTGTGTGTGTGTGTGTGTGTGTGTGTGTGTGTGTGTGTGTGTGTGTGTGTGTGTGTGTGTGTGTGTGTGTGACCTTAAAATTAAAGTGAAAACTACAGAAAAGTATAAAACAGTAAAAAAAAAGTTAAAAAAAACACACAAAGAAACCAAAGGAAAAGTGAAGCGAAGATCAATAAAGCTTACTCAAATTCAGCGCACACTTCTTCTTCACTTCACAAACACTCGAGATATTAATAATTGTGAAGAAAAAAAACTGAAAGGTAGAATATATAAAATGTCTTCATTAGCTGTAATATTAAAGGCGTTTTCTTAAATCAGGAACGGCACAAAATGTAACGGGAAATCAATGTCCAGCAGGCAAAGGCGAAAACGATAAAGAGAAGCTCATTTGTTATTAGTGGCTGTGACGTCAAGAAGGAGAGGAGGAGGAGGAAGAGGAGGAGGTGACGCGGTGTGAGGAAGGCAGCGCATCGATAACACACACACGCAAACACACACACACACACACACACACACACACACACACACACACACACACACACAACTACGCTGGTGTAAATAAAAACACACTAGGCTAAAGGGAACAAAAGGAAAATTAAAACTGGCATATCTTCCGGTGAAAAAACTCTACGGTCCCAGCCTGTCACATTTACATTACACGGAGTCACCACTTCCTACATACCTACTTGAAGAATGCCAATGAGAACCTAAACGCAGAAACCCTTCCACCCTTACCTACAAAATGACCCCGTTGAAAAGATGATAAAGAAAGTCAAAGCGAGGTAGAAGAAGACAAAGTAAAGCCGAAATACGTGAGAAAAAAAAAAAAAGGATGAAAACGAAAGGATATGTGAGGTAAAAGAAAACAAAGAGAAACAAAGATGAAATATATGAAGACAAAAGGAAATGTGAGGTAGAGGAAAATAAAGTAAAGCCCAAATACGTGAGAAGAAGACGATAAAGAAAAGAGTACTATGTGTGAAATAGGATTAAACAGACAATCCCTCTTCCTTAGTATTGATTAAGGAAGGCGAAGAAGTGATGAAAGGAAGAGAAAATGCGAAACAAAAGAAAAATATGAGGAAAAGGGAAGACTGAAAAAAAATACTATGTGAAAAGTTAAGTGAAAAAAAAAGACAACTCCCTTTCCTTTAGCTGACGAGATGACACACCACAAAGAAAATGGAAGACATGAGATAGAGAAAAAAAAGTTGAATTAGAAAACGAAGAAAAAAGAGAACGAGTATTTGAAAAGTTGAGAGAAGTGAAAAAAAAGACAACTCCCTTTCCTTTAGCTGACGAAATGACGCATAACAAAGAAAATGAAAGACACGAGAGAAAAAAAATTGAATTAGAAAACGAAGAAAAAAGAAAACGAGTATTTGAAAAGTTAAGCGAGAGATAGAAAAAGATGGAATGGCGAGCGAGGGCAGAAAATAAGCCCGAGCATTAGTTTTATGGAGCCAGAAATAAGAGAAATGAGGGAAGGGATAAAAATAGAAGGTCATTAAGTATACGATGCTCCCGAATGAGAAAACGACGCAGAGTGGGAATTAATTGACGCAAATGAGAGGATGATTGAAGAAGGTGAATAAAATGGTCCGGGAGGTTCTGAAACGAGAGAAAGAATAGAAGAGTGAAAATATATAAGAATAAAACACAGCTACCCACACAGAGAAAGAAAGGACGAAAATGAAGATAAATTGTATGCCGTAGAGAAAGAATAGCAAGGTAGAAGGTTAAAAGGAGTCGTGAGAAGGAAAGAAAAATAGAACAAAGAAGAGAAATAAGAAAAAAAAGAAAAACAGACACAAAGAAAGGGGAAAATGAAGATAGATTGTGTGACGTAAAGAAAGCATAAATAAATAATAAATTATACGACGTAGAAAAAGAACAGCAAGATACAAGATTGAAACAAGAGATAAAAACAAACAAGAACAATGAAACAAAGGAGATAGTTAAGCAAGGAGTAAATATATATAAACTAATGCTCTTCAACACAATGGAATGTATACTAACCATGAACAAAACTAAAAAGAAAGACAAAATGAAGAATGAAAACACACACACACGAAAATATACTCACACACACACGCACACACACATACACGCACACGAAGAAGGGGAGTTAAAGGCTTACACACACGGACACACACGCACACGCACACACACACACACAAACGCACAAACAGACAAACGGGGTAGAGGAAGCGCAGTACAAACCCGTGACGTAACGTATTACTGCAACACACACACACACACACACACACACACACACACACACACACACACACACACAGGCTTGTCAATAACTGTAACACGTCACTGCGAACAACACAGAGGGTAGTAGTAGTAGTAGTAGTAGTAGTAGTAGTAGTAGTAGTAGTTAATAGTAGTAGTAGTAGTAGTAGTAGTAGTAGTAGTAGTTAATAGTAGTAGTAGTAGTAGTAGTAGTAGTAGTAGTAGTAGGTAATAGTAGTCGTAGTAGTCGTAGTTGTAGAAGCAATAGTAGTAGTAATAGTAGTATTGTAATAATAATAATAATAATAATAATAATAATAATAATAATAATAATAATAATAATAATAATAATAATAATAATAAATACAATAACAAAGGCAATAACAAGCAAATAAACAAAGAACAACAACAACGACAACAACAACAGCACCGCAAACATTACACTGCGACACACTAATGCACAAGATCGAAGAGAGAGAGAGAGAGAGAGAGAGAGAGAGAGAGAGAGAGAGAGAGAGAGAGAGAGAGAGAGAGAGAGAGAGAGAGAGAGAGAGAGAGAGAGAGAGAGAGAGAGAGAGAGAGAGAGAGAGAGAGAGAGAGAGAGAGAGAGAGAGAGAGAGAGAGAGAGAGAGAGAGAGAGAGAGAGAGAGAGAGAGAGAGAGAGAGAGAGAGAGAGAGAGAGAATGAAGTGAGGCCCAGCGCATTGCCTCGTCTCGGCCCAAAATGACACCCACTAAACTCTCTCTCCTGCCCTACATATTAAGTTCATCTCCTCCTTCTCCTCCTTCTCTTCTTCCTCTTTCAGTCCTATGCTCCTCCTCCTCCTCATCAAGCTCATTTTCCTCCTCTTCCTTCAATCATGTTTTTCTCCTATTTCTCCTCTTCCTCATATCCTTTTTATTTCCTCAACGCATCGCCTCTTTTTCTCCTTTTTTTTCTCTCCTTTTGTTATCACCCTCTTTCTCTTCTCTCTCCGTCTCTTCTTCCTCCTCCTCCTCCTTATCCTCGCTCACAGGACGCTTAGCTAATGCAGGTTCATCACATCTGATTCAAGTTTTAAACAACTGAGAGAGAGAGAGAGAGAGAGAGAGAGAGAGAGAGAGAGAGAGAGAGAGAGAGAGAGAGAGAGAGAGAGAGAGAGAGAGAGAGAGAGAGAGAGAGAGAGAGAGAGAGAGAGAGAGAGAGAGAGAGAGAGAGAGAGAGAGAGAGAGAGAGAGAGAGAGAGAGAGAGAGTATCACGTGACCAGTGTTCCCTGCCACTTAGTACTGCACCAGAAAAGGAGGGAGGGGGGGAGGAGGATAGGAGAAGAAGGAGGAGGAGGAGGAGGAGGATTAAAAAGAAGAGGGGGAACTGAAGGAAAACTCAGTAACCGGAGGCGAAAAATAAGGATAAATAAAAAGAGAAAGAAAGGAAGAGAAGAAAAAAAGAAGAAAGAAGAGAAAGCAACAGATCTAATGACACTCCCCTTTCTTTAACCTCCTCCTCCTCCTCCTCCTCCTCCTCCTCCTCTTCTTCTCTCCAACAGTATGCCGTGGGCGGTGGTGGAGCAGCTTTGGTGGGGAGGAAAGGAGGAAGGAAGAGAGGAGGGAGGAGGAGGAGAGGGAAGGAGGAGGAGGAGGAGAAGGAGGGGATGATCAATGAGTTTACCTCCCCCTCCTCCCTCTCCTCCTCTTCTTCCTCGTCCCCTCAGCCTGTCTCTCTCTCTCATAACACTACATGGCTAACCCTGCGTGTGTGTGTGTGTGTGTGTTTTCAAATGCCTAGACCTAACAACTTGAAATATACACATAACACACACACACACACACACACACACACACACGAATAAAGAGATAATAAAACAATGACATAGATATATATATGGTGCGAGTACGGTGGTGGTGGAGAAGGAAATGGAGCTGCGGTGGTGGTGGTGGTGGTGCAGATAGAGAGGATGGAAAGTGGAATGAGAGTGGAAGAGCGAGCGAAAATGTGGAATCAAACACAAGGAGTGGAGTGCCGAATGGAGGAGGAGGATTAAAGGAATGAAGGGAAAAGGGAGAAGAGGAAAAAGGAGAAAGAAAGGAGTGCTGATAGGAGGAGGAGGAGGAGGAGGAGGAGAGGAATGAAGAGAAGAAAGAGGAAGAGGGATGAGAGTGGAAGAGGAAGGAGAAAAATGCAGAGTCAAGGGGCGAAGAATGAACAGAAGAGTGAAGATTAAACATGGAGGAAAGGAGAGAAAAGAAAGAAAGAAGGAGAGTGAGAGAGAGGAATGACGCAATAAAGAGAACGGAATGAAAGAAAAAGAGACGGAAAATGGAGGTGAGGGAAAACAGGGAGGAGAGGAATGAGAGGAAGAGGAGAAAGAGGAATGAAAAAGTGGAAAGAGGCATGAAACGGTAACACAGACGACGGAAATCACAAGTGGAGGAGGTGGAGGAGGGGTGACTGACGGAGGAGACTAGGTGGGAGGAGAAATGACGCAGTGGAGGCTGGTGGAGGTCGTTGTGGAATGCAGAGGTGGAGGAGCGGTGGAGGAGGGGTGGAGGAGGAGGGGAGTGAGCAGCACCACACCCACGGCTCACGACAGGCTCAGGGGAAAGGCATCGACTGGGGAGGGGACGGAGGGGAGGGGAGGGGAGGGGGGGAGGGGTGACCAAGGGAGGGATGGGTCACGAAAGGCTCCAAATTGAGGTCATCGCGAGGACTGGTCGACGGGAGTCACCTTAAGCATGTTATCCGTGGCAGGAGTGGGCGGGGTGGCTGGGGCGGCGGGGTGGGTGGCCTCAGTGGGCGGCCATGGCGCGGGCGGCGGGGAGGTGGCCCGCGGCCCGTCACACCGTGTCCGTAGCACTGGGCCACACCCGCCACACCTCCGTCCTGGCCTCGCGCACTAGTCCTCCCGCCTGTGCGTCAGTGCTCGCGGCGCCCCCCGGCCATTACGAGGCCTCCAGCATGGCTCGAGCCGCAGCCTCCTCGGGTACAAACAGATCACAGTGTGTGCCGCCGCGCGATCCTCACTGCTCACAAGTCTGGCTCACAATGGACTGCTGACTGTCAGAAACCCGGTTGCCAGGAGTGGCCAAGCAGGTGTCGTACAGCAGGCCGCGCCGCTGCCACGACTCCGCGACGTGCGACGCTTCCAGGGCGGCCACACACGCCAACACACACGCCCTCAGCCCTGGACAGCTCACACACTCAGCTATACACGCCAAAAACGCCTAAAGCCCCAAAAGTACTAGCTGTGTATGCCTGATTAAGGGAGATCGAGGGGAGCTTTAGGTGTGGGAGACGAAAGTTGCGGCGGCGGTGGCGGCGGCACGACAGCTGGCGGAGCGGCGCAGACGCCCGACGCAGCACCACCTCGCCTCCACCCTTGCCTCCCTCCACAATGATTTTACTTAATCTCTCATTTCTGGCCAAATATACACGACAGATGAACCCAAATATAAACCCTCGACCCCACGGAACACAGACGATGCGGAGACGACGAGGGCGGTGGACGAGGGCGGTGGATGAGGGCGGTGGCGGTGGTGGCGGTGGTGTACAGGGATGGTGGGTGAGGGCGGGCGAGTCATGCAGCAGTACCCCCCCCCCCTGGCTAGACTATGCTGCAGAACCTCACCCCTTCATCCACCACGACAGCACACACACACACACACACACACACACACACACACACACACACACACAACACACACACGTCTGACGGCGCTGACCCACTGCTGACGAGCTGACGTGGCGCCAACCTGACCTACTCTTGAGTCTAAGACGGGGGAAGACAGAGGAGGAAAAAATGGGAAGGAGGGAGAGGAAAGGGAAGGGAAGGGAAGAAGTTATGGAAGGGTGGCAGACTAAAGAAAACGAGATGGGAGAGGAAAAAGACACAGTGGGGACAAGAAGTTAGAAGGAAAATGGAAGGGAAAATAGAATGGGAGAGAGAGAGAGAGAGAGAGAGAGAAAGCGAAGGAAAAGAAGTGAAAAGCTTATTCTGGAAGGGAAGACTGGAAGAAAAAAATATCGGAGGGGGACGATAGAGAGAAGGGGATATAAAAAACAAAGGCATGATAGACAGAAGGGAGAAAAGAACGAGGTGAGGAAAAGAAGGGAGGGAAGGGAATGTGATACAGAGGAGAGGAGAGAAAAAAAAACGAAGATTGGAAGAGAAGGAGACGCACGCAGACGAGGAGAAAGATATAAAAAAAAACAGAGAAATGGGAGATAAAGGGAGAAAAGAGTGAGAACGGGAAAGAGAAGAAGGGGAAGCAACAGTGGAGAGAAAAGGAGAGAGAGGGAGAGATACACACGAGGGAGGAAGGAGAAGGGGAGATAGGAAAAAGGGGAGCAAAGGAGGAGGGGAAGGCGGAAATAAAATAAAGCTGAGTGGATGGAAAAGGAAGATACAACAAATAATATTAAAGAGAATAAAACAAGGAAAAACATAGAGAGGAGAGAGAGGGAGGGAGATAGGAGATATAGAAAAGAGGTAAAAAGAAGAAGAGGAAGAGGAAAAAAATAGAAAAAAAGGGAAGGGAGCAGAAAAGAGGAGAGAGGGAGAGAGGGAGAAGATAGAACGAAGAGGAGGAGGAGAAAATGTAATAGAACGGAGGAAAAATAAAGGAATGGAGAGAACGAAAAAAAGACAGAATTGGAGATATTGAGGGGTGAGGGGAAGAGAATATTGAGAGAGAGAGAGAGAGAGAGAGAGAGAGAGAGAGAGAGAGAGAGAGAGAGAGAGAGAGAGAGAGAGAGAGAGAGAGAGAGAGAGAGAGAGAGAGAGAGAGAGAGAGAGAGAGAGAGAGAGAGAGAGAGAGAGAGAGAGAATGAAAGGATTGGATAGGAAGGAAGAGGTAAAGGAGAAATATTTAGGAGGAAAATGAAGATAATAATGAGGAAAGAGAAAAGAGAGAAGAAAAGAGAAGAATGTAGAAGGAAGAAAATATATATGAGCCAGAAAGAGAAAGGAATGAGGAGGAAAATGGGAGGAAAGAGGAAAATATGTGAGGAAAAGACAAATATTAATGAGCCTTTTATTTCTCGCACTTAATCACTGTCAAGAATACGGATGAGTGGATGACTAGAAAAAATAAAATAAAAATCCTTCCAATCATCCACCAATTCACTTATATCATCCATCTTTTATTATTTATTCTTTCACTTATTCATCCTTCTACTTCATTCACTATTCATTCAATCACACATCCTGTTTTTGCTTCATAAGAAAGAGAAAATAAAATAAAACGAACATAGTCAGAAGGATGAGTGAGGAAGAGGGAAGGAAGGAAGAAGGAAGGAAGAAAGGAAGAAGGAGAAGAAGATCAGGAGAGGAGGAAAAATCATCCACCAATTCACTTATATCATCCATTTTTTGTTTATTTATTCTTTCACTTATTCATCCGTCCGCTTCATTCATTATTCATTCAATCATACATCGTCCTCTTGCTTCTTCCATTCATTCATTCATCCCGGTGTCCATTCATTATTTCTCGCGTCTATATATAACCACGCATTCATATATACATACATACCTATACACCTCACCATTCATAAACTCATAACTTCGTCTATGAATTAATAAAGGAAAATAACTTATTGATCCATTTGTTCTTTCATTTGACTATGTGTATGGATAATCTTTAATTTATACATTCTTTCATTCTTCGATAGCTTCCATTAATACATGCACTCATATATACATACATTCATACACCCAAGAATAGAAAGATAGACTGACACATTCATTCAAGCACAGGGAAATATACACACACACACACACACACACACACACACACACACACACACACTTATCTTTCGGCCACGCTTTTTTTTATTATTAATGTTTATTTTTTTGTGCCCTTGAGCTGTCTCCTTTGCTGTAAAAAAAAAAAAAAAAACACACACACACACACACACACACACACACACACATGCATACACAAATACATACATACATAAACATACATAAATACATACACGCACACATGTAAACTTTAAAACACACACAAAAAGCATTGCGTAAAAACTCTCAACAGGAAGGGAAAAAAAGTTAGTGATTCTTTAATAAAAATAATATGAATCTTTACCTATTGAGAGCATAACAAAAACAAGGCGAGAAAACACTCAGTAAAATATTGAAGAACTCTGATACAAGATACAAAAGATAATAAAAGTAATAAAAATAGTAATAGCAGTAGTAATAACAAGCAGAAACAGGAGCAGGAAAAGGAGGTGGAGGATAGTGATGGAGAGGGAGGAGGAGGAAGAGGTCGTGGGCGGGGAGGACGAAGAAGAAGGGACAGGAAGGAGGAGGAGGAGGAGGAAGAGGGGATGGAGGAGTAAGAGGAAAATAGCAACGGAGAAGGAGGAAAAGGAAAATCAAGAGGAGGAGGAGGAAAAGAAAAAAAACGGAGAAAGAAGAGAATAAGGAGGAGAAAGAGGAGACAGATTAAAGAGAGAATGAGGAGGAAGGAGGCAGATACAGAAAACGCAGGAGCGAGGAAGAAGAGGAGGAGGAGGAGGAGGAGGAGGAGGAGGAGGAGGAGGAGGAGGAGGAGGAGGAGGAAGGAAACAGAGACAGATGACATAGAAGGAAGAGGAGGAAGAGGAGGAGGAGGAAGACAGAGATAGAATACGTAGGAGAGAGGGAAAAAAGAAGAGCAAGAAGGAAGAGGAAAAGAGAAGAACGAAGAGAGAGAGAAGACACAGAAGGAAGAGGAGAAGGACGAAGACAAAGAAAGCAGACGAAGATGAGGAAGAAATGAGACAAGATATGAAAGACGTAGAAAGTAAGAAAAGCAAGAAGGAGAGAGAGACAAGAGGACGCGGATGGATGAGGCAGAAGATAAGGATGACGAAGACGAAGACGCAAGAGAGAGAGGAAGAGGAGGAAAAAGGAGAAAGGAGAATATGATAGAAAGGGTAGAAGGAAGAAGAGGAGGAAGAAGAGGAGGAGCCAGAAGATGAGGAGGACGAAGACGAAGACGCAAGAGAGAGGGAAAAGAGGAGGAAAATGGAGAGAGGAGAATATAACAGAAAACGTAGAAGGAAGAGGAGGAAGAAGAAGAGGAGGAGCCGGAAGATGAGGAGGACGAAGACGAAGACGCAAGAGAGAGGGGAAGAGGAGGAAAAAGGAGAAAGGAGAATATGATAGAAAGCGAAGAAGGAAAAGGAAGAAGAAGAGGAGGAGCCAGAAGATGACGAGGACGAAGACGAAGACGCAGAAGGCGAGGCAGGCGAAGGTGACACCAGGCAGGGGCGGCAAGGGCGGGTGTTAAGGGACGCCACGCCTCGCCGGGGGAACGGTTGAAGGGCGGGACGCGTCACCTCAACTGTGATTCACAACACACGGAGAAGAAGGAGCTGTCTTGAGGGGCTGGAGGAAGAGGAGGAGGAGGAGGAGGAGGAGGAGGAGGAGGAGGAGGTGAGAGATAAGGAGAATGAAGATGAGGAGGAGGAGGCTGCAAGGAGCTGTTTTGAGGGGCTGATGGAAAAGGAGGAGGAGGAGGAGGTGGAGGAGGGGAAAGAGAATCAATCAGGAGGAGAATGCAAGGGCTGAAGAAGAGGAAAAGGATGAATGAAGTATCTGTACAAAAAACGGAAGAAGGACCAAAGGGAAATAGAGAGAAGGATTTAGATGCATCAGCAACGAAAGAGAGGAAGGAGGAGGAGGAATCTGAAGAGAGAAAAGAACAAAGGAAGGAGGAGGAGGAGGAAGAGGAGGAGGAAGAGGAGAGGAAGGGAAGATTAAAACGACAAGAGGGAAAAGAAGATGTGAAGGGAAGGAAGGAAGGGCACACTGTAAGAAGTGAGAAGTGAACAGGAAGGCGAAAAGAGAATAAAAGAAAGAAGGAATTAAGGAAGAAGGGAAGAAGTGAACAAAAAGAAAAAAAAAGGATAAAAATGGAGGGATGAACCGGAAGAGATTTAACAGAACACACAAGAAAGAGAGAAAAGGAAATATAACATTAAAAAAAGTCAGAAGAATGTATGTGAGAAAGAGGGAAGTAAGGATGAAGGGAAGAAGAAGAAAAGAGAGGAGGAAAAAAAAAGAGTAAAGATGACAAAACATTGATATAGAAAACGAAGGGGAGGAGGAGGAGGAAGGGAAGCGAAAGAGGAAAGGAAGGAAGGAAGGTCAAGGGGAGGAAGGATAAAGGGAAAATGGATTAAGAGGAAGGCAGGGGAGGAGGAGGAGGAGGAGGAGGAGGAAGGGAGGAGGGCAAGATAGGAGGCGATAGAGACGAAGTAAATAAGAGGAGAAATTGAGCTGAGTGAAGGATGGATAAACGGAGGAAGGGAGGGAAAAAGAAAGAGAAAAAAAAGAAAAAAAATAGAGAAGAGAGAATGAATGGAGGAAGAGAGGGAGAGAAGGAAAAGAAATAAGGGGAGAAGAGATAGGAAGGAAAAAAAGATGGATGGAGGGAGGTAGAGAAGGAGGTGGGGCGGTTGGGAAGGCAAGGAACGGAAGCTAAAACAGGTCGTGGGCGGAGTAAGCGAAACGTGAGTGGCGGGCACCGTAGAGTTTTACAAAAGGAGGAAAAGGCGGATGGGTACAGAAGACAGTGACAAGCGTATAATTTTACTACTACTACTACTACTACTACTACTACTACTACTACTACTACTACTACTACCAACATTACTACCACTACTAACATTACTAATACTAATACCGTACAATAAATACTACTTATACCACTAATACTAATACAGAAATCAAAGCCACAAAATAATAATAAAAAATAAAGATATGTAAATGAAAAGAATACGTGAATTAATAAATGAAATATAAAAAATGAACGACTGTAGAATATTAATAAAAAGCAAAAATATGAATACGAAAACATAAACAACTTCACATACACGCTCACGCACACACACACACACACACACACACACACACACACACACACACACACACACACACACACACACGCCAATGAATGGGATTACCGGGGCGTCGCGTCTTCAATGAGTGTGATCAGTTGCGTGACTCATTATTCCATTCACTGAGCTTTTACTGATCTCCGTGTCACGAACTGTTTTCTTCCTAATTGTCATAATATTGAAAAAGAAAATTATATCATTATTTTATTCTTATTTATTATATATTAACATCATCATCTTTATTATCATTAATGTTATTTTATTACTACTACTTTTACGACAATTACTACTATTACTATTACATCTACTACCATTATCATCTTTACCATTAACATCCTCCTTACCCTCCTCCTCTTCCTCCTTTTCAAACCGATCGTATCATCCGCCACCGGAACAACCTTCCTTTAGACGCAATAAGCGCGAATACCATCAACCTTCTTTAAAAATCGGATCGACTGTTATTTAGCTGCGTCATGAGCAAACTGTATATCGAAGTGCTTTCATTTGCTTTACAGGAACGAGTTGACTGTCGAGCACATTAAATTACCAGAGCTGGCAACCACGTAATGAGACAGTAGGCTTTCTGTTACCTGCATTTCAGTGTTTCCATGTTTCCTTCCTCTCCTTATACACACCCTATCTATTGCATCTCTACATCACCACGTTCTCCTTTTCTTTTTTTTTATTTTTGCCCTTGAGGTGTCTCCTTCACTGTAATAATAATAATAATAATAATAATAATAATAATAATAATAATAATAATAATAATAATAATAATAATAATAATATCCACAACAACAACCACCAAATAACAAGCACAGTACCACCTTAATATATGCATTCAAGGACGTTTAGTGACGACTGTGAGGTTTCGTGTGACGGGCAGTGATGTCCCTCCAATACCGGTGGTGGTTATTGTTATCATTGTTGTTATTATGGATGCCTCGCCTTCCTTCATCTTCAATCAGCCCGTAATGACGCAGCGCCAATATCTGTCCCTCTTCGTGAATTGTTATCCGCCTCGAGATCACAAGAAGTCCCGTTTTAGCTTTTCCGCGTTGTGGTGAGTGTGTGTGTGTGTGTGTGTGTGTGTGTGTGTGTGTGTGTGTGTGTGTGTGTGTGTGTGTGTGTGTGTGTATCTCTGTTTTTCTCTTTCTCCTTCTCTTTCTCTCTTTCTCTTTTATTTATTTATCTTTTGTCTTTTTCCTTTCTTTCTCTTCCTTTTTGTTTATATATTTATTTTTCCTTCTTTCTCTTTATTCTTCTTTCAATTTTTTGTATTTTTTCATTCATATTTTTATTTCTTCCTCTCCTTTTTTTCTTTTTGTTTCTTTGTTTCGTTCTCCCTTTCTTTATATATATTTATTACTCTCTTGTGCCCTTGAAGTGACCAGCGGACGACGTGAGGTTTGGGTCGTGTCTTTAACCTTGTTTTAGGGGATAATTGGTCTATTGATGACGCTGAAGGTGATTATGGAGGTGAAATATAGGCAAAGTAGATGTAGTAATAGTAGTGGTAGCAGTCGTAGTCGTAGTAGTAGTAGTAGTTGTTGCAGGTGTTGTTGTTATCAGTACCACGTATAGTTCCTTCATGGCCACGATATTGAATGGAAACAAGACTTACTGCGCCGTTTTCTGTGGCTTCTTCCTTTACCTGAGTCTGCCCCTAAAATTCTGCAGTTTGGGTACACGCTCGCCAGGACGAAGAGGAGGAGGAGGAGGAAGAATAGGAGGAGGAGGAGTAGGATGGGGGGTGAAGAAGGAAATACGTAACTGATGGAAAACAGGGAAAAAAATATGATGGAACTATAGGAAGGAAAATAGGAAGGAAAGAGGGAAGGAAGGAAGGATGGAAGGAAGGAAGGAAGGAAGGATATATGGAAAGAAAGAGAGGAAGGACTGGATAAAGAAAAAGACACTGAAGGAAAGAAAACAAACCAGTGAAGGAAATGAGAGAAAGATAGAAATAAATAAAGAAAAAACAGAAATGAGGAAGTGAAGAAAGAAAGGAACGAAGGAAGGAAGAATATGAGCAGGGGTGGATACAACAACAGCAGCAGAGAAAGGAAGGGAGGGAGGAAGAGAGAGAGGGAGGGAGGGAGGGAGGGAGGGAGGGAGACAGGGCATAAACAAATTCAATAGTGTAAATGGCTGCAAGAATGGCCTGATGGCGGACTAGCAGGCACGCAGCAGCAGGAGAAGCAGGAACAGGAGCAGCAGGTAGGCGGCAGAAACAGCAAACACGCAGCATGACGCAGCAGAGATTAGCAGCAGAGGGCGAGAGACAGCATAATGACACGCGATAATGTAGGCGGAGAACAGCTTAATGACAGCGGCGAGGGTGAAGAACGGACCCCAGACAGCAGGAAACTATCATCGGCGAGTGAAGGTCAGTGGGTCAGTAGGCCAACAGCAGCAGGTACACAGCAGCAGCAGAGGAGCACACCACTACCAGCAGGAGGAGCAGAAGCAGGAGCAGCATTGGGTAAAAGATCAATACCCTGCGTTGCTACCATCCAAAATTTGACTTAGGCCTCTTTCCT
>NC_066544.1:15317652-15332652 GCF_024679095.1 Eriocheir sinensis
ACATCAACGATAATGAATAAAAGGGTGAAACAGAACACACACACACACACACACACACACACACACACACACACACACACACACACACACACACACACACACATACACACGCACACGGTTCTGTATAATGGAGGGAAGCATTTACAAAGTGTACATAACGCATACTCTTCCTCCTCCTCCTCCTCCTCCTCCTCCTCCTCCTCCTCCTCCTCCTCCTCCTCCCTTTCCCTCTATCACCCTCTCCCCTCGACCTCCCTTCTCTTGATCCCCTATCCCTCTTTCTCCCTCCCTCTTTTTTTCTCCCTCCCCCTCTTCCTCCCTTCTCCCTTCCCCTTCCCCTCCCTTCATCACCATATTCGTCCCTTCCCTCGGCGCTAACCCTAACTACCTTCATTCCTTCTTATCTTTCTATTCCTTCCTTCTCTTCCCTTTATCTTTACGTTATATTCCTATTTTTCATTATGGTTAGTCTTTTGTTCCTCTTTCGTTTTTCGTTCATTTATTTTTATCTTTTTTTTCTTCTCTTCTTTCCTTCATTCATTCATTGTTTCCTTCCTTCGTATCTCTCCTTTCACCAATCTCTTCTTGTTATCATGTTTATATCTTATTTCCTTTCCTTCTCTCTTGCTTTACTCTCTCCCTTTCTTCCTTTCTTCCTTCCTTCTTTTTCCTATTTTCATTGATTCATTCACACATTCTTACTTTCTTTCAATCTTTCGTCCTTTTTTTTCCATGCTCCCTTCTTCATTTCTTCCCTTCCTCCCTGCTTCTTCCTCCCCTCCTTCCCTCATTACCTCACCCCCTCTTCCCTCTACGTCCCTCCTCATCCTGCCCTCTGTTTTGTGAGTTACGTAAGGGCCAGTATCATAACGTCGATATGTGTCCACGTGACTTCGCTGTGTTGTGCTCGTGTGTGTTGTGTTGTGTTGTGTTGTTGTTGTGTTGTTGTGGTGTGTGTGTGTGTGTGTGTGTGTGTGGTTAGTGGTAATCATGTTGTTGTTGGAGGAAGGAATGGAAAAACAGAAAAATAGAGGTAGAAAAAGAGAAAAAAAGAGAACGAAGGAGAAGAGAAGGGAAGGAGAGAGAGGGAAAGGAATGATGCAGTGAGTATAATGATGATGGTAAAAATAATAATGATAATAATAATAATAAAAACAATAATAATAGTAATAATAATAATGATGATAATAATAATAACAACAAAAGCAACAAAGCAACAACTAAACGACAATAGAATAGAAAAAAAATAATAGTAAATAATCAAGAAAAAATAATAATAATAAACGATAAACAACAACAAAAAAAGAGCAAATATAGAAGAGAAAAAAGAAAGAAAACAAACAATAAGAAAGTTAAAACAAAAAGAAAAAAGAAAAAAAGAAAATACAGAATTAAGAATCGGGCAACAGAGAAAAAGGGGGACGGTACAGGCTAGAGGGGGGGGAGGGGGGGAGGGGAGGGCATGGTGGGGCGGGGGCGGTACCAATAAACATACACACGAGTTCCCCGCCCACTCCCACGACCCGCCCACCCGCCCCCACGCCCACCCAGTCCTCAGGCCCGCCCACCTTCGCCACCCACGCTTCCATCCATTACTCTCTCTCTCTCTCTCTCTCTCTCTCTCTCTCTTTTCCCTTCATTTTCTTATTGCTGTTATTCCTTCCTTCCTTCCTTCCTTCCTTCCTTAATTTCTTTTTTCTTTCTCCTCCTTTTATCCAAATTACTTTTTCTATTTATCTTTTAGGAACACACACACACACACACACACACACACACACACACACACACACACACACACACACACACACACATATTTAAAACTTTTCCCATGGCTGTCAAAATGGTAGTTGTGTGTGTGTGTGTGTGTGTGTGTGTGTGTGTGTGTATGCGCGCGCTCTCGTATAAGCAGAAGGCAGGAATGAAAGAAAGGAAAGGAAAGGAAAGAAAGAAGGAGGAGGAGAAGGAAAGAGAAGGAACGAGAGGAAGAAATGGAGGAAAAATGGAGAAAAAGGAGAAATAAAAAGCGAAAAAGAGGACGGAAGGAAAGAAAAATGGAAAGGAGAAAGAATGAAGATAAGACTATTGAGAAAGATAGGAGAGGAAGAGGCAGAGAGAAGGCAGACTGAGCCAATGGAGTGGGCGAAGGAAAATAAGATAATGGAGAGAGAGAGAAAAAAAAAAGTCAAAATAATAAAAGGATAAAAGAAAGGAATATATTAGAAAGGAGACAAAATATGAGGAGGAAGAAAAATAGGAAGAGAGAAGAGATTGAGAAGGGATAGCGAGAGAAGGAGAAAGTGAATGAAAGAAGGAAAATACTGAAAAAAATAATGGAATGAGAGAGAGAAGGAACAAGGAATGAAGGAAGGAATGGAAAAAAAAGAAAAGAGAGGTAGAAAACGATAAAGAGAATGAATGAAAGAAAGAAAAAGAGAGAAAAATACAGCAAGGAAGGAGGGAGAGAGGGAAAGGAAAGAAAGAGAACAAGGAATAAGGGAAAAGAGAAACTAGAGGGAGAAAGAGAGAAAGAGAAAGAGAAAACAATGAAAAAGAGGAAAAGAGAAGAGAGACGGAAGGGAGAGAGAATGGAGGAAGGAAAAACGGAGAAATTAAATATAGAAAGACAGAGAAAAAGAGGAAGAAGGGGAATGAAAAGAAGGAAAATATAGGAACACAGAAGAAGGAGGGAGGAATGAAGGAAAGAAAGGAGAGATGAGGAAGAAAGAGAGGAAAAGAGAGAAAGAGTAGAGGAAGAAAGAGAATGAGAGAAAGAAAGAAAATGAACGGATGAAAATAACGAAGGGAGGAAGAGGGAGGGAAGGAAGAGAGAATGGAGGAGGGAAAAAAAGAGAAAATAGAGGGAGAAAGAAAGAAAGAGAGAGAAAAAAGGAGGAATTATCGAGCATGGCGTGGTGCTCTTCTATCGCAATGCGGGCGGGCGAGTCCAAGTCAGGCGCGGGGGAGGACCCCTCTCACTTAGGTCACTCCGCCTCCACCTTTAACACTCTCTCTCTCTCTCTCACATACGACACGTTTTTTTTTGTTATTATTATTATTATTATTATTATTATTATTATTAGTAGTAGTAGTAGTAGTAGTAGTAGTAGTAGTAGTAGTAGTAGTAGTAGTAGTAGTAGTAGTAGTAGTAGTAGTGTGTGTGTGTGTTACTGCTATTACTACTACTACTACTCTCTCTCTCTCTCTCTCTCTCTCAATCCATGTATCCGCATAGAGAGAGAGAGAGAGAGAGAGAGAGAGAGAGAGAGAGAGAGAGAGAGAGAGAGAGAGAGAGAGAGAGAGAGAGAGAGATATGACGAGAAAGAAAGGAGGGAGTGTGGAAAGGAAAGCGATGTAGAAGAGGAGGAGGAGGAAGACGGAAGGGGAGGAGGAGGAAGAGGAAGAAAGGAGGAGGAGGAGAGGGGGAGGAAGAGGACTCAACTAATTAATATATGCCTCCCTGCACACACACACACACACACACACACACACACACACACACACACACACACACACACACACACACACACACACACACACACACACACACACTCATACCTACGACGAGTACACACGAGCGCGCACACACCATCACGCACATACTAACCCTCGCTTAAAGCACGCACACGAACACACACACACACACACACACACACACACACACACACACACACACACACACACACACACACACACACACACGAAAACATAATATAAGTATGCAAACAATTATCTTCACAGTCTGCCAGGCAAATATTTTAATTATGCCGAAAAAGAGGAAGATAGAAAGATAATGTGTAATAGACAATGGGATAAAGATAGTGATAATTGTTCTTCCATTCTCTTCTCTATCTTTCCCTTTTTTTCTTTTTTCCCCTTTTCATCTTCTTCTTATTCCCAGTTTTCTTATTTTACTCCCTCATTTTCCTCCCTTACCATCTATCTCTTCCTTCTTCTTTTTCTCTCTTTGTCTCTCTCCTTTTTTCTCCCCCTTTCCCGTATCTCTTTCTTCTTCTTTCTTTCTCATTCTCTCTATTTCCCTTCCTTTCCCCTCACTCTCTTTCTTCTTTTTCCTTCCACACTCTCTCTTCTTTTTCTCTCCCTTTCTCCTCTCTCTCTCTCTTTCTTCATTCTCCCTTTACCCATCATCTCTTCCCCTTCCCTTTCTTTTTTAATCCCCCATCATCTTTTTTCATCTTAATCCATTTCTTCCTTTTTCTTCCTTACCTCCTAAATTACCGCCACTCTTCCTCCCCTTCCCTCTCTCCTATCATCCTCCATTATCCTTTTATTTCCATCCCTTTCCTTATCCTCTCTTCCATTTTTATCCTTCTCACAAGTTACTTTCCTTCTTCTCTTCCACCTCTCCTTCTTTTCGTATCTCTTCCCTCTACTTCTTCAACCTTCTTTTCCTTTTCATTTAACAACTATTAACTATTTCCTTCCTTTCTCCCTCAGTCTTTCATCTTCCCTTTTCTTTTCCCCTTTTTTTCCACTTGTCTTCCTTCTTCCCTTGACTTCCTCACCTCTCCTCTCTCCCTTTTTACCTCTCGACCGGCACCTCTTCTTTTCCTCCCTCTCTACTTCAACCTCTCACTTCTCCTTATCCCTTCCACTTCTTCCTCTAACCTTCTTCTCTCTTCCTCCCCTCTCTACTAACCTTCATTTTCTGTCACTTTTTCTCCCTCTGAACGTAAAATAAATCAAGCTTGCCCTTCTATCTACACAACACTGGAACACAACACAATTAGGCATGTGGAGTGAAGTGTGTGTGTTGCTGTACCGCCTGGATCACAAAGCACGAACTCAACACACAACACATGACCCCGAGGAAAAGGGAGTGTGTTTTACTGCAGTAGAATTCAATAGTAACAACAAATCATCAATACAACACAACAACACAAATATGATGACCCCGAGGAAAAGGGAGTGTGTTTTACTGCAGTAGAATTCAATAGTAACAACAAATCAATATACAACACAAAACAACACAAATAGAACGCCTTACTGATGACCCCGAGGAAAAGGGAGTGTGTTGTACAGCGGTAGAATTCAATAGCAACACAACAAATCAATATGAAACACAAAATAACACAAATAGAACGCCTTATTGATGACCCCGATGATAAGGGAGTGTGTTGTATTGCTGTAGAATTCAATAGTAACACAAAAAACAAATGCAACACAAAATAACACAAATAAAACGCCTTATTGACGACCCCGAGGAAAGGGAAGTGGTGGTGGTGTGTTGCTCGACCACTCAATAGCCAGCCAAAGCGATGCAACACAAAGCAACACAAACAGAGCGCCTCATTGATGTTCCGCCGCAAAGAACACACCCGCCCACCAGAACAAGAATATAATACGACGCAACACAGTGAAACACAATATAATCCTCAATCTCTCTCTCTCTCTCTCTCTCTCTCTCTCTCTCTCTCTCTCTCTCTCTCTCTCTCTCTCTCTCTCTCTCTCTCTCTCTCAAAAATAGAGTTAAGTTGCCGTGCCGATCCAAAACACTGCAAAACATAAACACAGCAACACAGTATTACATTTTTATTTGTGTGTGTTGACGAAACGCTGGAAAATGCAAGACAAACAACAACATATTATATAATTCAATTTAACATATGCTTCCTATTGGTTTGTGTTGATGAAATGCTGATACTGCAAATAAGCACCGCCGAGAAAGTTACACAACACATGATCGTTAAACGTGTGTGTTGCTTTAACGAGGAGGAGGAGGAGGAGGAGGAGCCAACACATTATATTCAACTTCAAATATGATTCCAAATTGATTGTGTTGTGGATATGCTTGAAATACTAATAAACATAAAAAGTAAAACATATGGCCTTTTAAATATGTGTTGCAGTAACGATGAAAATACAAAAAATAAAACAGTAGCAACACATGTTAATCTAATTTTACATTATGAGTCTTAAACGTTTGTGTTGCTAAAATCCTTGACACACAACTAAGCACCGACAAAACGATACAACACAAAACAAAATGCCCTGAAAATGTGTTGCTATACTTTTAAAACCAAAAACAAAACCTTAAAATAATGTGTTGCTATACTTTTAAAACCAAAAACAAAACCAAAAAATAATGTGTTGCTATACTTTTAAAACACAAAAACAAAATAACCTCTAAACACAAAATTACCTTAAAAAAATGTGTTGCTATACTTTCCAAAAACAAAACAAAACAAAAACATATAGCAACATAAAATGACTCCTCAAAAACATAGGTAGGGTGTTGTTATGTCACGCTGAGTCAATCAACACAACAACACACCACAACGCAACTCAATAACGTGGCCTAAAAATATGTTTGTGTTGCCGTAACGCTCAGAACAGATTTCAAGATTTCTACGACTATGGACAGACCGAGTTGGCGTGTTGCCGAATTATCCCTCTCTGACCCCTCCCTCCCTCCCTCCCTCCCTTCCTCCACGCCACCACTCTCCTCCTCTTTCCCCTTTATCTCCCTCTCTCTGTCTCTCTTTCCCCTCTCTCCACATATCGTCCCTTCATCTCCCCTCTTCTATACAAAATCCATCACTCTCTATCCCTTCATTTTCTATCCCTCTCTGACCCCTCCCTCCCTCCCTTCCTCCACGCCACCACTCTTCTCCTCTTTCCCCTTTATCTCCCTCTCTCTGTCTCTCTTTCCCCTCTCTCCACATATCGTCCCTCCATCTCCCCTCTTCTATACAAAATCCATCACTCTCTATCCCTTCATTTTCTATCCCTCTCTGACCCCTCCCTCCCTCCCTTCCTCCACGCCACCACTCCCTCCCTCTTCTCTCCCCTTTATCTCCCCCTCTCTGTCTCTCTTTCCCCTCTCTCCACATATCGTCCCTCCATCTCCCCTCTTCTATACAAAATCCATCACTCTCTATCCCTTCATTAACTATCCCTCTCTTTCCTCCCTACACCTCTATATCTTTCTCTCCTCCCCTATCTCTCCTCCTCTCTATCTATCTATCTTCTATCCCCTATCCACTATGTAAATCCCACTCACTTTCTACCCTTTAACTTACGATCAGTTTCTTTCTCCCCACACACACTTATATCTCTCCCTCATCTCCCCCTTCCCTTATCTCCCTCTCTCTGTCTCTCTCACTCCTCTCCATATATCATTCCTCAATCTCCCCTTCGCTATACAAAATCCATAACTCTTTGGGTCATATTCTTTAGCATTTCGGCGCCCAAGTACACATATTTGACAGGACTTTCATGTGAGTTTGGGGTATTTATAAGGGTAGTTTTTGACCGGCGTGGTGGTAGTTTGACCCTTCTGCACCAAGACCATAAAGAAACACGCATTAGAACCCGATTGCTCTCCCTTTTGACCACTCACATTTGACAGGACTTTCATGCGAGTTTGGGGGATTTATAAGGGTAGTTTTTGACCGGCGTGGTGGTAGTTTGGCCCTTCCTCTGCACCAAGGACGTAAAGAAACACGTATTGAACCTGATTGCTCTCCTGTTTGCCCTGTAATTTGCCTTCTCTTCCTCTCCCTATCCTCTAAGCAAAATCCATCATACTCTATCCTTTCATTTACTCTCTCTCTCTCTCTCTCTCTCTCTCTCTCTCTCTCTCTCTCTCTCTCTCTCTCTCTCTCTCTCTCTCTCTCTCTCTCTCTCTCTCTCCATATATCACCATTTCTTTTTCTCTTTTATAGACTATCTCTCCTTTCCTCTCTCCTTTCCTCCCTCTCTTCCTTCTCTCCCTTCACCCTCCCTCTCCTCCCCTTTTCACGGCACGCTAGTTATCTCCCTTTCCTCCTCCTCCTCCTCCTCCTCCGCCTTCTCTTTTTTTTCCCTTCATGGTACAGTCGACCTCTCTTCCTTCCCTCCCTCCCTCCCTTTCCTTCCCTCCCCCTTGTCTCCCTTCCTCTCTCTCCCTCTCCCTCCCTCCTTCCCCCCTTTTTTTTTCACGGTACATCGGACAAATCTCTCCCCTCTCCCCCCTCTTCCCCCTCTCCTCCCTTTTCCTTCCTCTCTTACTTTCCAATATTCCTTCTACAACTTCCTTTACCTAACACATTTATCATATTATCTCTTTCTCTATTTCTCTTCATTTCTCTTCTTATTTCTTCCTCTACTTTTCTCTTTCTCTTCTTCTATCACTTACTTCACTACCCATACCCTTCCTATCTTCTCCTATTCCTTCTTCCTATTTTTTTCTGTTCCTATGTCTCCTTACACTTTTCTCTCCACTGTTCTTCCCTCTATCCCTTCTTTCTTCTCTCCCTCTCCTCCTATTCCTTATTCTTCCTCTCCTTCTCTTCCTATATCTATCTCCATTCTTCCCTCTCTCCCTAACTCCTTCTCTCCTTATTCTTCCTCTCCTTCTCTTCCTATATCTATCCCCAGTTTTCTCTCCCCGTTTCTCCCTCCTTTTCTTTACCTCATTCTTCAAAGTACACTCAACACACCCTTCCTTTTCTTCCCTCTCTCCCTCCTTCTCTTTCTCTCCCTCCCTCCCTCTCTCCCTTTCTCCTCACCCTCCCTCGCCTTCCTTCCTCTCTGATTGGCCGGCAGCTGATCGACTCAAGCTACTCTCCGCCAATGACGACTAAGATGCGGCACACCTGGGCAGCGGCAGTGGTGAAGGTACATATGTGTGTGTGTGTGTGTGTGTGTGTGTGTGTGTGTGTGTGTGTGTGTGTGTGTGTGTGTGTGTGTGTGTTGTTATCGTATTTCAAACTACTGTATCCAAGCAAAAAGTCACTGAAAATAAACACACACACACACACACACACACACACACACATGAGGCCGCCACATACTTGCTTTATTACCGTTCTTATGTGTTATTCATTATGTAAACACTTTTATGCTTTTTTTTTTTCTTTTTCTTTCACTTTTCTTTCATTCGTTATCAGAACATTTACATTATTCATTCATTCGAGGTTTTTATTTATTTTTATTACTCATTTTCTTTTCCACGTTTTTCATTCAGGTTTTTTTTTTTCATTCGTGGTTAAGAATAAAAAAAAAGGTCGATTCAAATTTATTTATTTATCTATTCACTTTTTTCTTGGTTTGTGTATTCAGTCGGTATTCATGAGTCTGAAATTATTGAAAAGTTAACCTGATTCCTCTTTTTTCTATTCAATATTCCTGTACTTATGAGAGAGAGAGAGAGAGAGAGAGAGAGAGAGAGAGAGAGAGAGAGAGAGAGAGAGAGAGAGAGAGAGAGAGAGAGAGAGAGAGAGAGAGAGAGAGAGAGAGAGAGAGAGAGAGAGAGAGAGAGAGAGAGAGGAACTCATATAAAAGCCCTTGGGATCGATCGAGTATACAGTATTGAGGTGTTTAAAAAAAATTACCCCGGGCCCACGGAAGCCGTTTTCTACACCTATTGACGTCGATGTGTTTTTATGGCCTAATAGACGCTAAAAAGGTTAAAAAAAAGGAGAAAAAAAAGGAGAAAAAAAACACCAAGCCATTCGATATTAGGGTATTTATATAAGGCGTTCGATATCAGCTCAGTATCTTGACGTCAATTCTTCCTCAGTGTTTGGTGTTTATCGTTGAGAGATGACGGATAATGGATGGTGTGTTGTGTGTGTGTGTGTGTGTGTGTGTGTGTGTGTGTGTGTGTGTGTGTGTGTGTGTGTGTGTGTTTTAACGTGTGTGTGTCATGCGATCATTGGAATGCACATATGTACGTCTCTCAGTGTGTGTATGTGTATATGTGTATGTGTGTGTGTGTGTGTGTGTGTGTGTGTGTGTGTGTGTGTGTGTGTGTGTGTGTGCCCGTGCGTGTGCGTGTGTGCGCGTATGAACCGAATTTTCTATATACCTGTCATGTCAATATTGAGGTAATTCTTCCACTTCTCTGAACACACACACACACACACACACACACACACACACACACTAATGAGCTATGGATGAGAGAAGCAATGACAGGAGAGAGAGAAAGGGAGAACGAAAGCAGAAGAGAGAAAAAAAAGGTGCGGGAAGTGGGTTACGAGAGAGAGGGAAAGAGAGGAAGGAGAGAGAGGGAGTGGGAGAGGGAGAGGAAGGGAGAGAGGAAGCGAGTAAAAAAGAATGAAAGGGGAGAGAACGTACACAGTGAAGTGGTGGAGTTAAAAGAGAAATGGGGGAGGAAAGGACAGGACAGGCGGTGAATAGGAACGGAAAAGAGAGGATGGGGTTCGTAAAGAGGACAGAGAGAGCAAGAAGGAGATAGACTGATTGAAGAGGTGATATTTGGTAGGCATAAGGTGCAAAGGAGACGTAAATTTAAGGAAGGGAAAGGGAAAATAAGATAGAGTAGAATAGGGAAGAGAAGATAGAGACCATGGATAGGACAGTGAAGATAAGGAGGAGAAAAACTGGTTGAAGAGAAGATACTTGGTAGGCATAGAGCGCAAAGAGGGGTAAATTTAAGGAAAGGGAGAAGGGAAAACGAGATGAGTAAAGAGGAGAGGAGTAGAGAAGAGAGGAGTAGAGATGAGAGCAGAGAGTACATAAGAAGGACAGAGAAGATAAGGAGGAGATAGACTGATTGAAGAGGAGATACTTGGTAGGCATAGAGCGCAAAGAGAGGTAAATTTAAGGAAAGGGAGAAGGGAAAACGAGATGAGCAAAGAGGAGAGGAGTAGAGAAGAGAGGAGTAGAGATGAGAGGAGAGAGAACTTAAGAAGGACAGAGAAGATACGGAGGAGATAGACTGATTGAAGAGGATATACTTGGTAGGCATAGGGAGCAAAGAAAGACAAATTTAAGAATGGAAGAAAGGAAAACGAGATGAATAGAAAAGAGAGGAGAGAGCACGTAAAGGAGACAGAGAAGATAAGGAGGAGATAGACTGATTGAAGAGGAGATACTTGGTAGGCATAAGGAGCAAAGACAGAAAGATTTAAGGTAAGGCAAAAAGGGAAATGAGATGAATAGCGAAGACAGGAAGTACGGTAAGAGGATAGAGTAGGTAAGAAGGAGAGGAGAGGACAGATTAGAAGAGGAAGAGGAAGAGGAAACATGTAAGAAAAGTAGGATAATAAATGAGATGAACAGCAAAGAGGAGAGGAAGTACGAGTTAAGAGGACAGAGTAGGTAAAAAGAAGAGAGGAGAAGAGGAGGAAGAGTGAAAGCGTAAGAAGAGGAGGATAATAAATTAGATGAAGAGGAGAGAGAGAGAGAGAGAGAGAGAGAGAGAGAGAGTGGGGTAAGAGGATGAAGTAGGTAAGAAGGAGACGAGGAAAGGACAGATTAGTTAGGCATGAGGTCCAAACAAAGGTAACAAGAATTAACAGGCTCAGGTACGGCGCTGGGCAGGTGTCAGACATCTGCTTTAACAGGAGAAGGACGGTGGCAGGTGCGCCTGTCTCACCTGCTGGCCTCTCTCTCTCTCTCTCTCTCTCTCTCTCATTACAAATACACAAACACACACACACACACACACACACACACACACACACACACACACACACACACACACACACACACACACACACACACACACACACACACATCGTTCCTAAATGCTTTAAATAGTAAGGTTAGTGAGTGAACAGTGAGAGGAATGCTGTGGTGGTGCAGTGGTGGTAGTGGTGGTGGTGGTGGTGGTGGTGAATAGTGATGGAGATGGTAAAGGTGGTGATAGTGAAGGAAAGAATGACAGTGGTGGTGGTGGTGGTGGTGGTGGTGGTTTTGGTGTTGCTAGGGGTGAAGGTGATGTTAGTGGTGGTGGTGGTGGTGGAGGTGTTGGTGTTGATAGTGTCAGTCTTGGAATTGGTGGTGATGATTTGCTGGTGGTGGAGGTGAGGTTGGTGGTGTTGTTAGTGGAGGTGGTGGTGTTGGTGGAGGTGGTGGAGGTGGTGGAGGTGCCTTTGCTTTATCGATTCAACTAGCAAGTGACTCACCTTCCACACACCAAGTCTCTCTCTCTCTCTCTCTCTCTCTCTCTCTCTCTCTCTCTCTCTCTCTCTCTCTCTCTCTCTCTCTCTCATCTATAAATTTGTAAGGAAAATAGATAGATAGATAGATAGATAGAATAGGAAATAAGAGCAGAGTGAAAATTCATGTAGAAAAAAAACATAAAGGAAAGAGAAAGAGGAAAAGAAAAAAATACGAATAAAAGATAATAAAAATAAGACGAGGAAAGATGAAGGAATGAGAAGAGACGCAGGAAGAAGGGGAATATAGGAAGGGGATAAAGGAAAGGGGAAAGCTCAAAGGCAGAGGAGGAGGAGGAGGAGGAGGAGGAAGGGAAAGTTGGAGAGAATGAAGGAATGAAAGAAGGATGTGAAGATGAATAAAGAAGAATGAAGAGAATGATGAAAAGTGAGAAATGGAGGAGGAGAGGAGGAGGAGGAGGAGGAGGAGGAGGAGGAGGAGGAGGAGGAGGGAGGTAAGGGAAGGAAGGGAGGAATTCGTGAGAGAAATTCTTGCCTTCCTTCACGAACGCCCACATACAAGCCACGCCCACACGCACACTCACACACACTCACACACACACACACTCACACACACACACGTACAAACAGATGACGTCACTGGATAGACTTATGCAACGACTGATTTCTGTCTTGAATTGTTTTTAGAAAGGTCGTGAATGTGTGTGTGTGTGTGTGTGTGTGTGTGTGTGTGTGTGTGTGTGTGTGTGTGTGTGTGTGTGTTTTAAAATCATAATGGTAATTGTAAAAGTAGTAGCCATGGTAGTAGTAGTAGTAGTAGTAGTAGTAGTAGTAGTAGTGATGATGATGTAAGTGGTGGTGATTGAGATAGTGGTGATGAAAGTGGTGGTAAGATGAGGAACAGTAATAGTGGTAGAGGTGGTAGTGGTAGTGGTGGTGGTGGTGGTGGTGGTCGTTGTAGTGACGAGTGAAACAGTGATGGTGTAGGTGGCGGCGGTGGAGGTGGTTGTGGAGGAGGTGATGGAGGTGGCGATGGTGGTGGTGGTGGTGGTGGCAGCCGTATCGACCATCTGTGTAGAGGCCAAATAATTTTCTACGAATAGTCAACTCGTTCCTGACCACCACACCTGACACCACACCATCACCACACCCGACACCACACCACCACCACACTACACACCACAACATCATACCTCATCATTCTAACTGTCATATACCCTCTGCGTCCTCCATAACGTCTCCCTTTTTTCTTTATTTCATCACTATATTAATCCTTTGAACTAGCTGACTGCATCCCTCAACCCCCACGGCATCCTTTCAGCGCAAGAGTTTCCATTAAAGGTTGTATCTATGCTGTTCCACTTTACAATGCAAGAGTTAACAAGCTTCTTCATTATTTCGCCCCTTTGACAGCTTGCCCTAGTTTCTATTTCCTCTTCCTATTATGATTCAAGCTCAAGAGAAGATGTATCTCGTCACGTGTCTTGAAGGTATTTTTGTTTTGTAGGAATAACGGTGTTTTCGTTTTTGCTTTTACAGTTTACACTTTTTTTCTGTTGTTTTCTAGTTTTGGTTTTCTGTCATAGCCAAAAATCATGAACAGCACCATAGCAAAACACACCACACACACACACACACATACAACACCACACACACACATATAGCACCATACCAATGCCCCACATCACACCACAACCACCATAACTAACACCACACACCACACGTAGCACATCATTTCACATGCACACACACAAAAAGATCTCAATACACCATACCGAGAACCAACCACACACACAAACAAGACCATTTTCTATAACGAATTCCCATGACAACACCATACCATTCATCACACCACACCAACAGCGCCACAAAACTCTACGGAGTCCTCTTGCCGCATTTCACTATAGATCACCACATCTTTCCACACCATACCATACATAAGGGCACCCACTAGAGAAAGACCTAACTCACTACACTTCGGTCACTATATCACCATAACACCATAAACACCACAACATAGCCGGGTCCTTAATGATGATAAGCTCGGGCGTGGTCACAATCTAATAATGTACACAAACACACACACACACACACACACACACACACACACACACACACACACACACACACACACACACACACAGAGGAAGAGAACTACGTAGATTATTCGTGGATATTTATACATAGCTACAAAACATACATACATACATACATACATAAATAGCTACATACACACACACACACACACAAACGAACAAAGAAACATATCTTCTGATTGAAAAAACTTACACATACCAGACATACCTATAGAACACACACACACACACACACACACACACACACACACACACACACACACACACACACACACACATGAACATGTACATTACCGGTTTGGGGGAGTTACTGGGGGTTGTGAAGGAGGTGTTGATCCATCCAACATACCTGAGTGGGGGGTGGGTGGGGGAAGGAAAGGTGGGAGGTGGGTGAAGGGGGGAAGAGGAATGGTCGAGGTCGAGGGAGGGGGGGTGAGGGGGAAGGGAGGGAGGGAGGGGAGGTGAGGGAGAGAAAGAAAATTCATTACTAAAGGTCCAACAACCCCTCTCACTATCCTACATGCAATGCCACCCAAACCTTTTATCAAGAAGCGGGTGGTGGTAGTTGTAGTAGTAGTAGTAGTAGTAGTAGTAGTAGTAGTAGTAGTAGTAGTAGTAGTAGTAGTGGTAGTAGTAGTAGTAGTAGAAATAACAGTAGCAGAAATATTAGTAAATATATCAGAAATGCAAATAAAAACATTCTTCGTATTCACAGGATTATTGTCATAGTATTATTATTATTATTATTATTATTATTATTATTATTATTATTATTATCATACACAATATTTTGATATGTTGAGGAACAGAAAAAGTGAAACGAAAAAAGAGAAAAAATAACTAGATCGAAGCAAAACTCTTACCGATATTACCGTCAGCAAAACACACGTCAATATAATGATGAACAACAGAACACAAAAATCCATGTCCCTAAACAACAATAACAGCATCAACAATAACAACAATAAAGCCTAATAGCATGAAAGGAGCGCCATCATCAATACAAAAGAAATGCCCGCCGGGGAAAAATA
>NC_066544.1:15337652-15340152 GCF_024679095.1 Eriocheir sinensis
AAGGCGATGACGAAGATTAAGAAGAAGACGAAAAAGACGAAAACAGCGAGAAAGACGAAGAAATACGAGCAAAAAAACAATAGATTAGCATTGTTTACCTTAGATTACTCGACTTAATCATAACTCTCACACCTGACTCCACAAACAGGTGTCACTCGCTAATTAACCACTTCCTGATCAACACAGCAAACGTTAATATCTTAGACGCTTTTCTTTGGTACTTAATTTACTCTTTTTACCGCCTTTTTTTCATTAATTATTAAGACTATCAACACTGCACCAGTCACAAAAACGTTCATTACTCTGATTCAGTAACGTTCAATTTTTGTCAAACGTTTACTATTTGGTCTGACGCTCAAACGTTCGTATTAACCAAATAACCTAAACTTCCTAAAACAGTCACTTTGTTTGCTTTGATCGTTAACAATGGTGGCGATCGACGCTATAGTATTTCCATTTACAACTGGCCTATGGGGTAGTGGCGGCTGCAGAGGGAGGGAGAGGCGTTGAGAGTGTGTGGTAAGGTGCGGGGCAAGGCTAACCCCGCAGCCGCCGCTACCCCACAATCCAGTTTTAAGTGGATATACTATAGCAGCGATCACAGCCATTGGTAACGATCAAAACAAACTGTGAAAGCGGCTCTTAAAATGTGTATTAGATGAACTGAACACATATACAAGTAAGATAGCTGAACATAGTACTATATAACACACACACACACACACACACACACACACACACACACACACACACACACACACACACACACACACACTTTGTCTAGTCTTTCCTTCCTTCCTTCTTTTGTCACTTCCTTCCTTCCTTCCTTCTTCCTTCCTTCCTTCCTTTTTTCCTTCCATTCTTCCTTTTCCTTTCTTCTCTCTTTCCATCCTTCCTTCCTTCCTTCCTTTCTTACCCTCTTCCCTTCAGTTCTCCCTTCTTTCCTTCCTTCCTTCCTTTCTTCCTTCCTTTCTTTCTTTTCCTTTCTTCTCTCCTTCCTTCTTTCCTTTCTTCCTTCCATTCTTCCTTTTCCTTTCTTTTCTCCTCCCTTCCTTCCTTCCCTTCATTTCTCCCTTCCTTCATTCCCTTAAAAAAGTGGAGTTTCTAATTTTCCTGTCCCCCGAGTTTTGTGTTTTTCTTTTTTCTTTTAACTAACATTACTTTTTTTTTGTCTCGCGGTTAAGCTACACCCACACACACACACACACACACACACACACACACACATACAGCCCAAATGTGCGTGTGTGTGTGTGTGTGTGTGTGTGTGTGTGTGTGTGTGTGTGTGTGTGTGTGTGTGTGTGTGTGTGTGTGTGTGTGTGCGTCACGTTTTCTCTCGATCGCCTTTCCTTTCTTGAACTGGCGAGGGAGGGCCGACTTTTCTATTTTGGGAAAGGGTAAAAAGTCGATGAAGGAGGAGGAGGAGAAGGAAGAGGAGGAGGGGGACGGCGAGGAGGAGGAGGAGGAGGGAGACGGCGAGGAGGAGGAGGAGGCGGAGGATCTGACGGAAAGGGATAAGAAGAAAAAGAAGAAGAAGAAGAAAAGGACGAAGAAGAAATAGGAGGAGAACGAAGATGAAGAACGAGAGGAGCAAAAACAAGAACAAGAAGAACAGGAAGAACAACAACAAGAAGAAAAAATACAAGAAAAAAAAGAAAGAGAAAAAAAAACACGTTATTAAAAAAATGTGAAAAAAAAGCAAATTCCCAACGAAAATAAACAAAAATTGACGAATCGGATTAACAAAAAAATCGTAAAAGGGACGAAAATAAACCAATCGACACTAAAAGGCGCCAAATCGTCACCTAATTATCACACTGGACAAAGCTCATTACGTTTAATTGCTCGACGGTCCTTGATGAAAATAAATAAAAATGAAAGAAATGCGTGGAGAAAATAATAACTGTTTGACGCGACTACATAAGAAAACGAAGGTCAAATCCAATAATAATAATAATAATAATAATAATAATAATAATAATAATAATAATAATAATAATAATAATAATAATAATAATAATAATAATAATAGGGATAATAATACTGATCCAAGATGACAGCAGATCAATCCACAAAATTGGCCATCTTTCAACTCTCTCTCTCTCTCTCTCTCTCTCTCTCTCTCTCTCTCTCTCTCTCTCTCTGTCTATCTATCTTTCCTTTGCAATATGCTCTCAAATTTTCTCCTTTTCCTTTCTTTTCTGCCTATCTTCTCTCTCTCTCTCTCTCTCTCTCTCTCTCTCTCTCTCTCTCTCTCTCTCTCTCTCTCTCTCTCTCTCTCTCTCTCTCTCTCTCTCAAAACAACGCCGAGTAAATTATTAGGGAAGGAAGGAACTATTTCGGGATAAGAAAGCCGCGAAAGTGTGTCGATGGCATTCACTTCCTTCTCTTCCCCTCCTCCTCCTCCTCCTCCTCCTCCTCCTCCTCCTCCTCCTTCTCCTCCTCCTCCTCCGATTCCATTTCCCACTTCTTCTCAATCGTCTAGTCTCTTTCTTCCTCC
>NC_066544.1:15345152-15362652 GCF_024679095.1 Eriocheir sinensis
TTTTTTTCTCCACCTTCCCTCAATTTCTGCTCCATTTTTCTTCGTACCTAATAAGCGCTGTTCTTCCATCTATTATTTCCTTTATCATTTCTATCACTCATGTATTAGTCTCTCTGAAAATGCATATATAATTTCCATTCTTCTACATTTCTTTCTTTTCCTAGGCGCTGTTTTTTTCTATCTGTTCTTTCCTTTATCAACGCCATTACTCACTCACTAATTCATCCATTTATACAGGTCAAACACCTTCTCAATTCATCTATGCAAGGTAACACTCTTCCTTTCTTCATCTATTATTTTATCTATCTATTTCTTAACATATCAGTTCCTTCACTTGCTCATTCATTTGTTTGAGCGAAGATTCATTCATTTATACACCTTAAAGACTCTCTCAATTCATCTATACAAGGTAACACTCTTCCTTTCTTCATCTATTGTTTTATCTGTCTATTTCTTCCTCTATCAGTTCCCTCACTCGCTCATTCATTTATTTGCCCTGAGATTCATTCATTTATACACCTTAAAGACTCTCAATTAATTTATGCAAGGTAACACTCTTCCTTTCTTCATCTATTATTTTATCTATCTATTTCTTCCTCTATCATTTTATTCATTTGTTTGAGCGAAGATTCATTCATTTAAACACTTCAAACGATTTCTCATTTCATCTATACACGGCAACACACTCTTTCTTTCTTCGTCTATCACTTTATTTATCTATTTTTTCCTCTATCAATTCATTCATTTGTTTGAGCGAAGATTCATTCATTTATACACTTCAAACACTTTCTCATTTCATCTATACACAGCGACGCACTCTATTTTTCAACATCTATTACTTTACCTCCTGCTTCAACCTACATTCGCTCTCTCACCTTTATTCATAAACACATTCACTCATCCTCTATCCTTCCTATGTCGATTCCAAACACGCATTCATTTGTTTAAGATTCTTTCATCTATACACTTCAAATAATGTCTATCTTTCTGCATCTATTATTTACCCTCGTGCTCCAACCTACATTCATTCATACAGCTCCATTCCATTCATAAACACATTCACTCATCCATTCACACCTCCATGCAGTCAGTGATTCGCGTATTAATTAATTAGTAAGACAATTTCTCCGTATTTCATTACAATATTATCGTCTGTATTCCTCGGTTTCAATCACGGTCACTCACACACACACACAAACACACACACACTCTCTCTGTCTCTGTCTCTGTCTCTCTCAGTAGGTTAATGTCTCCCTTACTCATTCACTTTATTATTATCATTTCATTCTCCGTTTCATTCATGCGTCTTGTCAGTCCTTGCTTCATAAATTTCTTGCTTCATTCATTTATTCATTCATTTGTTCATAGAGCTTTTAATTCATTCTTATTAATTCCTTATATACTACTTATTTTTTTTAGTCACCCATACAGTGCTCCGTGAACTCACTACCCCGTTTTTTTTCTTCATTTAGTCAGTCAATAGGTTAGTCATTAAATCAGTCAGTCAATCAGTCAGAGGGTCGGTCAGGCAGTCAGTTCGTCAGGCAGTCAGTCAATCAATCAGTCAAGAGGGTCAGTCAGTCAGTCAGTCAGTCAGTCAGTCAGTCAGTCAGTCAGTCAGTCAGTCAGTCAGTCAGTCAGTCAGTCAGTCAGTCAGTCAGTCATCAGTCAGTCATCAGTCAGTCAGTCAGTCAGTCAGTCATTACCTCAAACTCACTACCTCATTCATTCCCTTACTTACTTCGCCTATATTCACTTTTTTTACTCATTCACTAACCCAAGCAATCACAACCCCCTTTCCTTTTTATTCATTCACCGCTCAATTCACTCACCACTTTAATGCACTACAAACTCACTACTTCCTTCATTCATTCATTCATTCCCTCTACACATCCTTTCCTTCACCCCTTCCTTCACTCCCTCCATACATGACTCACACCGACTCAAAAAAAATTCTCCTTCACTAAATAACTTAAATGTTCCGTGACTTCCCCCAGCGGTGGTTGAGTCATCCCGGAACTCAGCTGTTATTCATCTTCCTCCTCCCCTCCTCTTCCTCTTCCTCTTCTTGTGGCTGTTGCTTAAGTTCCGGTCGTTATTCCCTCAAAGATGCATCCCCTCACAGCCTCGTCCTCTGCAGTCATTTTGCTGGGCGGAGTGACACAACGGCAAAGGGTAAACTAATCTAATGTGGTGTATAATTCCTCAGACTGACTCGTGGGTTTATTAGGGAATTCATTTATATTTTCTTTCTCAGTCTTATGCGTTTGTTTATTACTTACCCGTTGGACTAATAAGGAGAACAATAAATAGATCTTTCTCAACTGATTCTTTTGTTCATCCTTTGTTCTTTTCAATGGCGTATTCCTTCTGTGTGTGTGGAGGGGGCAGTGTCTGTGTGTGGAAGGGGCAGTGTCTGTGTGTGGAGGGGGCAGTGTCTGTGTGTGGAGGGGGCAGTGTCTGTGTGTGTGAAGGGGGCAGTGTCACTAAGCAATACAGGAACTTCTTCGTATTTCTTTTACTTTTTTTGTGGGTGGCCATTATACCGGTTTTTTTGTGTTGTGTTTTAAATAGGAGGAAACAACGAGGCTTTTCTTCATAGTTATCATACTCTGTTTTTCCTCTTTTTAATGTGTGGTCTGCATATTCTTCCCTTTTTTGTTAATGGGATCAAACATTAAGATCGCTTTCATAAGATACTTTCGCTGCACACATCAACTATTCCTAATGGTCAAAGAGGGGGTCAGTCAGGTTCTAATGGCTGTTTCTTCAGGTTCATGGTAGTACAGAAGAAGGGTAACGCTACCACCAGGGTCATAAAACTTACTCCTACGAAACCTTGTCGAATGTGTTTTTGGACGATGAAATGTCTTAAAATACGACTCTTAAGACTTCATCATATATATTATTTAATTTGTGTGCAGTCTTTATATGCCAATCAAAGTTTTAACATCAAGATTTCTTCATATTTCTCATACTTTTCCGTGGGTGGCCCTTTTACTGTTTCTTCGTGTCCTTCATAAGAGAAAAAGTAGAGATTTAAGATCCACAGACGCGGTTTTTTTAAAGAGCTCCAATTAGCTGCTGAGAGGGTAGGCGAGCTTGTGAAGTGGCGGCCTGTGTGTCCCTCGCTGATAACACGACGTCGGTACACAGGCGGTGATAGCATGAGTCACACAACGCTCTCCATACACTCCACTTGCATTAACCTCGCAAACAAATTCTTCTTCCCTTTCTAAAACGATAAAGGTATATTCTCGCTCTCTACACACTCTCCATACACTTTACATGCATTAACTTCGCAAATATAGAACCTTTTTTTTTTCTTTCCCTTCTAACAGGACATCGGTATATACATGGTCGGTCATAGAATAACTTTCTCTACACACTCTCCATACACTTTACATGCATTAACTTGGCAAATATAGACCCTTCTTATTCTTCTTTCCCTTCTAACAGTACGTCGGTATATACACGCTCGGTCATAGTACAGCTTTCTACACACTCACTAAACAAATCATTCTTCTTCCCATTCTAACATGATAAAGGTATATTCTTGCTCTCTACTCACTCTCCATACAGTTTACATGCATTAACTTGGCAAATATAGACCCTTCTTGTTCTCCTTTCCCTTCTAACACGACATCGGTACACGCTCGGTCATAATACAGCTTTCTCTACACACTCAATATACAAATTCTTCTTCTTCCCTTTCTAAAATGATAAAGGTATATTCTTGCTCTCTACTCACTCTCCATACAGTTTACATGCATTAACTTGGCAAATATAGACCCTTCTTGTTCTCCTTTCCCTTCTAACACGACATCGGTACACGCTCGGTCATAATACAGCTTTCTCTACACACTCACTAAACAAATCATTCTTCTTCTTCCCTTTCTAACATGATAAAGGTATATTCTCGCTCTCTACTCACTCTCCACACAGTTTACATGCATTAACTTGGCAAATATAGACCCTTCTTGTTCTCCTTTCCCTTCTAACACGACATCGGTACACGCTCGGTCATAATACAGCTCTCTCTACACACTTACTATACACCTGACATGCATTAACTTCGCAAATATAAACCTTCTTGTTCTCCCTCTTCTAACACACGATAAAGATACGTACTTAGTGACAGCATGACGAGCTCTCGATACACTATATACTCCACTTGCATTAACCTCGCAAACAAATCCGTCTTCTTCTTGCCCTGCTGAGTGAGTGCCATACCAGTGTGTATTTGGGGGACGGCGTTCTGTACTTCTATAATCAACCTTATATGTAAACTCTCTCTCTCTCTCTCTCTCTCTCTCTCTCTCTCTCTCTCTCTCTCTCTCATACCTCACGTTCTTGTCCTGGTTCCCTCGCTCTCATATTTATCACCACCACCATCACCACCTTACCCTCCCCCCCTCCCCCCCCTCCCTCCCCTCCCCCCCACACACCTAACCACACCAAACCAGAGAGAAAGAACGAACAATAAAAAGGCGTGTGACTGGACCGGGTGTATCTAAATTATTGAAGGAGGAATGAATACGTACACTGCAAGGCACACTCAGTTTGATATTGTTAGTCCCTTTCGCCCTTCAAGTCAACTATTTCTAAAGGTCGAAAAGGGGATCAGTCGGGTATGGTATTTTAGGTTCACGGTACAGAGGAAGGGTCAAACTACCACCAGGGTCATAAAACTACTCCTGGAAATGCCCCCAACACCTACGAAAGCCTTGTCAGATATGTGAACTTGGACGACGAAATGTTTAGTAATATGCCCTTGATGGGTCGTAATAGAAGACATTTCACCGCTCACGAACATATATTTGACAAGGCTTTCGTAGGAGTTGTGAGTATTTCCAGGAGTAGTTTTATGACCCTGGTGGTAGTGTGACCATTCCTCTGTACCGTGAACCTGAAGAAACACTCATTAGAACCCGACTGACCCCCTCTTTGACCTTTAGAAATAGCTGATGTGAGAAGCAAAAGTGTCTCATAATACCAATCTCAGTCACCTCAGAAGCGAGTCTCACTTTAATTTTTCACGAGTGCGACGAGGATGTTCAGGGTGCGTGAGGTGCGTTGTTCTAATACGGATGCACATGACAGTGAATAGACTAATGGACAGAAGGGTAAAAGATAAGGTGAGAAAAGGAAAGACGGCAATGTAAACAGACAGACTAGTGGAAAGAAGTTGACAGAAGAAGATAAAGAAGTTGATTTTTGCCAAGACGTACACACCTATCAGTTAATAGAAAGACAGATGAAGATAAAAATAAGTTGACTAAAGGAAGAATGGCAACGAAAACAGACAGACTAATGCAAAGAAAGTAACAGAAAAAATATAAATAAGATGCGTATTTGACAAGACGTACGGAGCTGATAGAGAATGGATTGACAGATAGATATAAAAGGAAGTTGACTAAAGAAAAGATGGCAATAAAAACAGACAGACTGATGCAAAAAAACGTGAGAAAAATTGTGATAAATAGATCGACTTACAGGTGACAGAAATAGCAAAATAAAAACATAGATTGATACAAAGAAGGGAAGCTACAGAAAAATTGTAATAGCGATGTTTTTACACTTGACAAATGACAATAAAGATGAACTAGAACTACAAAGGTGACAATGGAAATAAAGAAATAGATATACAGTTGATAAATAAAGACAGACTGATTAAAGGGAAGAAATATAAACAGAAATAGGGTAAGTTCGACAATTCGTACGCGGTTCTCCAATTAGTACGCGAAATTGCGAGAGAGAGAAAAAACTGCCAACGTGAAATGCGGTAAGTTAGAAGGATGGGATGTGCCTCAAAATGTACCTTAATTATTTGGCTATAATCCCACAAATAAGCATAATGTCTATTAACAAGGGCAAAAAAAAAAATTATCCCCCCAAAATCAAAAAAAAATTATCCACCAAAATCCAAAAAAGATTATCCCCAAAAAATCCAAAAAAAATATTCCCCCAAAAAAACAAAATCCAAAAAAAATTATCCCCCAAAAAATCCAAAAAGATCGTAAATAGGTATAGATGAAGTTGACAGAAAATATGCAATTGAAATAGACAGAAGGATAAAGAAGCAAAAGGAGAGGGGAGAGAGACGTGACGAAGGAGAGCAATAAAGCTGAAGAAGGGAAGAAGAAAGATAAAGAAGATAAAGACGAAAGGAGGAGAAAGATGATGCGGGAAGTCGATAAAGATGGGTGAGTGGAATATTACAAAAGTGAAGGAAAGAAAAAAAAACAGAAAATAGATAGATAGATATAGAGAAAAAAATAACAAGGGAGGAAGGGAGGGAAGGAGGGAGAGAGTGAGGGAGACAGGGAGGGAGAGAGGGAGAAATGAGGGAGGGAAAGGAGAGAGGGAGGGAAGAGGGAGGGATGAGGGAGGGAAAGGAGGGTTTGGGGGTTGGTCTTACCTAACACACACACACACACACACACACACACACACACACACACACAAGCCGCTATAATTAATGTCAGTCACGAGTTTTCTTTTTCTTTTCCTTTTTTTTTTTGGCAATTTGTGTCACATAATGAGAGAAGAAGACGATGGCGCTTATAATGATAATGATAATAATAATAATAATAATAATAATAATAATAATAATAATAATAATGATAATGATAATGATAATAATAATAATAATAATAATAATAATAATAATAATAATAATAATAATAATAATAATAATAATAATAAACATTACAATAAACAATTTTAAATATTTTTGTGTATTGCATAACATATAGAAGAGAAAGGGAGAGGAAAGGGGTTGGAAGAGGAAGGAAGGAGGAGGAAGGGAGGGAGGATATGGTGGTGATGGTGGTGGTGGTGGTGGTGGCGGTGATGAATCTAAGAAGGGAAGCATAAGGAGAAAGTGAGGAATGAGAGAGAGTGAGAGAGAGAAAGAGAGAGTGTGGAGAGAAAGGAAAGAAATAAAAAAGAAGAAAGGAATAATGCAGGGAGAGAAATGGGGATTGGAGGAGGAGGGAAGGAGGGGAGGGGAGAGGAAAGGGGAAGAGGGGGGTTATGTCTTATTTAACTCTCTCTCTCTCTCTCTCTCTCTCTCTCTCTCCCCTGCACTTTCTCGAGTCGTCTTTTTCCATGGGAGGGAGCGAGGAAGGGAGGGAGGGAAGGGTGGAGAGAAGGAGGAAAGTGAGGGTGGAGGGAGAAAGGTCAAAGTGTGAGGGTGGAGGAGAAATGGGAGAGGGAAGGAATGGGAATTTTGGAGGAGGAGGAGAAAGAGGAGGAGGAGGAGGAAGATGAAGAAGAAGAGGAGGAAGGGGAATGGGCAGTGAGGAAGTGGAGGAAAGAGATAATGGGAGGAAGAACAAAGGGGAGGGAAGAGGAGAGGGCAGAGAGAGGAAGGGGGAGAGAAGGAGAGAGAAAAAGGGTGAGAGGTCTTAGGGACTGGCTAAAGAAGGTGAGGGAAATAGGAAGGGAAGGGAAATAGGAAGTGAAGGGGAGTTTGGAAGGGAAGGGAAGGAAGAGAGTGGAGGGAAGGCAACCAGAAACAATAGATCAAAATGGGAAAAGTTAAAGAAAGGGATGGAAGGGGGAGGAGAGGGTTGGGCAAGAGAAAGGGAGTTAAGAAGAAAAGGGGATTTAGGGAGGGATGGAGAGTTAGGGAGGGAAGGGAAGGGAGAGAGAGAGGGGGGAGGGGAACCAGAAGCTATACATGTGAGGATGAGAAGGGGAGAGAAAGGGATGGAAAAGAAAGGGAATGGGGAGAGATAGGGAAGGGAAAAGAAAGAAAGGGAAGGAAACTGAGGCGAAATAAAGGAAGCGGAAAGAAAGTGAAGGAAAAGAAAGGAATGGAAAAGAAAATCAGGGAGAGGAATAGAAGGGGAGAAAAAGGTAGAGGAAAGAAAAGGGTGAGGCGAAAGAAAGGGAGGGGAAAGAAAAGGATGGGAAAGGAAAGGATGGAAAAGAGAAAGAAAGGGAAAGAAAGGGAAGGGAAAACAGAAGGGGAAAGAAAGGAAAAGGGGAAGACAAGAGAAAGGGGGAACCAGGAACCAAGAATAGCCCCTTCCTCATTTCCCCCTCCTCTCCCTCCCCCTTCCCCTTCCTCCCCTCCCCCTTCCTCCCCTCCCCCGTCCCCCCTCGACAGTGCCAACATGTCATTCCCAGCTGAGCCACGCAAAGCCACAAAGACAAGGGAAGAAGGAGAGAAGGAGAAGAGAAAGGAAGAGAAAAAAGAGAAAATATTAAAAACAATAAGAAGAAGAGGAATAAAAGGAGAAGAGGAAACACAGGAAAAGGCGTAAAAAAACAACACAATGAAGAGTAAAGAAGAGAAGAGAGAAGAGAAGAAAGAAGAGAATGTAGAACGATGAATAAAAAATAACGAAAAGAAACAAAGAAAACGAGAGAAATAAAGACATATGAAGAAAATTGACGAGAAGCAGAAAAGAAGAAAAGAGGCAAAGAAAACGAGAGAATAAAGACAAAACAAGAAAATTAATGAAAACAAAACAGAAAAGGAATAGGAAAAATAAGGTGAGGAGGAAACAGAGGAAAAGGCTAAAAAAGGAGAAAGGAAAAGAGAAGAGAAAATAAAAAAACCGAATGAATAAAAGAACAGGATATAAAAGAGGAGAGAGAAAAGAAGGAGAGAGGAGAGGAGAAAAAAAGAGAAAAGAGAAAAAGGGAAAAAACAAAGAAAATAAAAGAACAGATAAGAAGAAGAGAAAAAGGAAGGGAAGGAAAGAGAAAAATAGAGGAGAGAAAAGAGAAGGAATAAATAATAATAATAAAAGAGCAGAGGAGAAAACAAAAATAAAAGAGAAGATGAAGAGAAAGAAAGAGGAGAAAAAAACAAATAATAAAACAACAAAAGAAGGAGGAGAAAAAAAAAGGAAAGAAGGAGAAATACACAAAATAAATAAATGAGAAAACAAAAAAAAAGAAGAGAAATTTGAAGAGAGGAGATGAGAAAATTGAGAAGAGAGGAAATGGAAGACAAATGAAGAGGGAGATGAGGCTGAGCTAAATGGCAGCCAATACGAAGATAACGAGAAGAGAAATGAGAAGAGAAATGTGAAGAAGAGAAATGAGAAGAGAAATGAGAAGAAAAATAAGAGGATAAATGAGAAGAGAAAACCAGAAAACATGATGAAAGAGGCGTGATAAATGAGAGAGAGAGAGAGAGAGAGAGAGAGAGAGAGAGAGAGAGAGAGAGAGAGAGAGAGAGAGAGAGAGAGAGAGAGAGAGAGAGAGAGAGAGAGAGAGAGAGAGAGAGAGAGAGAGAGAGAGAGAGAGAGAGAGAGAGAGAATCATAATATGTCCTTGAAAGCTACACTGATGAAAATGCGACAGAAGTGGTGGTGATGGTGGTGGTGATGGTGGTGGCGGTGGTGGTGGTGGTGGTGGTGATTGAAATTAGAAAAGGCTCTCGGACTCTGATAGTGGATTGTGTACGTGTGTGTGTGTGTGTGTGTGTGTGTGTGTGTTTTCGAGTGGCAACCTAATTTTAAGACGCAGCTGCTGACACACACACACACACACACACACACACACACACACACACAGACCATTCAAAACTCTAATTACTCCCATCATTATTAAATCCCATGAAGTTTCTATCAGTGGAGTTCTATCGATCACCACCACCATCACCACCACCACCACCACCACCACCGCCGCAGTCACCACCATCTCTACCGTCATCACCACCACCACCACCACAAACAAGGAAAAAAAAAAAAAAACATTGAAAAGTCACTCCTAAACACACACCATTAAAGTAATACACACACACACACACACACACACACACACACACACACACACACACACACACACACACACACACACACACACACACACACAGCCATGAATATATAACTAGTAAGCGGAACAGGAAAATAATAAGGAGCGTAATGGAGGAGGAGGAGGAGGAGGAGAAAGAAGAAAGCAAAATACAGAAAAAGAGTTACTGAAGAAGACGAGGAGGATGAGGAGGAGGAAGGGGAAGAGGAGTGGAAAGAGGAGGAAGGGGAGGAAGGGGGAAGGGGATGAGCTGGAGGAGGAGAAGGAAAATGGAGGACTATGGAGGTTTTCTGTGTAGGAGGAAAATGTTTTTGAAAAAGGAGACTGACAAGGTTTGGGAGTAATGGAGGAAGAGGAGGAGGAGGAGGAGTAGGAGGAGGAGGACTATGACGAAGAAGCTGAAGACAATGAAATGAGGAAGGCAAGGAGGGAGAGGAGGAGGAGGAGGAAGAGGAGGAGAATGCTTGAAGAAAATTAAGAGGAGACGAAGGGAAAGAAGACATTGATGAAGATGAAAGGAAGAAGAGGATGAAGGAGAACTGGGAAGAGGAGGAGGAGGAGGAGGAGGAGGAGGAGGAGGAGGAGGAAGAAGCATAAGAAAAGAAGAAAAATAAACATAAACAGATAAAAAGGAGGATGAGAAAGTAGAGTAGGAGAAGAAGGAATAAGAAGAAGAGGAAGAAAAGGGGAAGGAAGGAATGAAAAGAAGGAAAAAGGAATAGGAGGAGGATAAAAAATAAATAATAACAACAATAAAATGGTAAAAGGAAAGGGAGGAGAAGGAGAAGTAGAAGGAGGAGAAGTGGATGGAATGGAAGAAAGAAAGGGAAGGGAAGGGATGGGAAGGGAAGGGGAGGGGAAGGAGGAGGAGGAGGAGGGGAATTCAAGATGGGGGAGGGGGAGGAAAGAGGAGGCAGCAGTGGTGGTGGTGGAGGGGGTGGAGGTGGAGGGGGTGGAGGCGGTGGTGGTGGAGGAAGATATTGGACGGCGGAGCAAGATGGCGGAAGGTGGAAGACAAAACAGGAGAGAGAGAGAGAGAGAGAGAGAGAGAAAATACATATAGATCGAACATGATATAAGGAGAAAAAGATAATAAAACAAGATAAATATGAACAAAATAAAGGAGAAAAGAGAAAAACAAAGATAAAGAGAGAGATGAAGAAAAGATAAGAAGAGAAAAGAGGAGGGAGAGAGGAAGATACATAAAATAGAAGGAGAGGAAATAGGAAAACGAAGATAAAGGAAGAGAAAACACGAATACAGAGAAAGAAAGAGAAAGAGAGGAGGAGAAAACGAAAGAAGAAAGGGAGAAAGAGAGAGAGGAATAAAGAGCAATAGAGAGGAGGAGGAGGAGGAGGAAACTAAAGAGAGAGAGAGAGAGAGAGAGAGAGAGGGAAATGGAAAATGGAACACACACACACACACACACACACACACACACACACACACACACACACACACACACACACACACAATAAAGAGAAAGAAATCGAGCAAATAACTTACCTTTTAATCACAACGAGACGATAAAATAGTCCCTTTTCATTCTAAGGCTTGCAGTACACCAACGTAGTAGTAGTAGCAGTAGTAGTAGTGGTAGTAGTAGTGGTAGTAGTAGGCGTTGGTGGTGGCGGCTTAGGCGGAGGCGATTGTAGCAGTAGTAGTAGTGGTGGTAGTAGTGGTAGTAGCAGTTGCAGTAGTAGTAGTAGTCGTGGTGGTGGTGGTGGTGGTAGTGGCGACGAGTTATATAAAAACACCACAGTCAACTATCGTAATCGGTGATGTGGTAGTGGTGGTGGTAGTGGTGGTGGTGAAGGTAGTGGTGGTAGTGGTGGTTAGTGGTAGTGATTCAGCCCCGCACCGCTATGATGGAGACGGCGGCGGTGGTGGTAGTGGTGGTGATGGTGGTGATGATGGCGGTGGTGATAGTGGTGATGATAAAAGGGTAGCACTGTGCAAGGATACAGGACAAGGAATAGGACTTCAAACAATAATAATACTACAATGAAAACCCTTAAGTGGATATGGGGCAGGTAAGGTAAGGTAGGTGGGTGGCTATAGGTGGATCAATGTCACAGGTGGGCGGGTGGGTAAGGGCAGGTGGGTGGTGGGCAGGTAGGATGGGATAGGTAGGTAAAAGCGAGTATCACGTGATCGCTAAACACCTTCACCGATTGTCTTTCACGTTGTTCTTTAGAAAACACTTAGTTAGTTCCTGTTTATATTTGTTTTGTTCTGATCACACACCAGTGGCCGACAGGGGTGGGTAGGGGAGGCACTGGGCAGGGGGTAGAAAGGGGGAGAAGGGGGGAGGGGGAATGATGAATGCCAAGAAGCTACGATGATAACAACAACAACAATAATGAGTATAACTTGCTAACTACAATGAGAGGAGGAATAGGAGGAGGGAGGGGGAGGCAGGGATAGGTAAGGGGGGAAGGGGATATGGAGAGGAGGAGGAGGAGGTGGGGGTAGGGATGGAATGGAGGAGGAGGTGGAGTGGGTGGAGTGGAGGACTGGGAGTGGTGGTGGTGTGGTGGTGTGGTGGAGGTGGTGTTGGTGAGCGATACTGCCGGAGACCTACTCGTCCATCTTCATCAACCTCAAGACAGTTGCATATTCCTTGTTAAACTTGTCGGCAATGATACGGTGACGCCCATAGCCCATCCCCTCACATTCTCCAGAGCCGCGGGGGAAGGGAGACGAGGGGCCGAGATCGTAGCTGCTGGGGGGCTTGGTATTGCGGCTATGGGGCTGTGGGCGGGTCAGGGGGCTGGTGTAGTGGTGGTGGAGGTGGTGGTGGTGGTGTTGATGGAGGTGGTGGTGGTGGTGGTGGTTGGCGCGCGGTAGAAAGCAGCGCGCATGATCTTATAGTAAGGGCGGGCAAGGTACGCGCCGTCCTGTGTGTTTCCACCGTCTGAGGCACCGAGCGGCCGACAGCCCTACACACACCGGCTCCTCTCCTTCCCCCTCTTCCTCCTCCTCCTCCTCCTCCTCCTCCTCCTCCGCCTCCTCCAGTGAGCTGAGGGAGGCGGGATCGATACATGCCCCAGTCCACCGTTACCACCACACCACACCATACCACACCTCACCACCACTGCCATTTCTACCACACCACCACTGCTGGCATTGCTACATCACCATATCACCACTACTATAGACACTGTACCACCACTTCCACCACCACTACCACTGCAACACCACACCACCACTACCACTGCAACACCACACTACCACTACCACTGTTACTATTGTTTTCATCACCATATCGCCACCTCTACCACCACCACCACTACCACCACCACATCGTCACTGCAACACCACACTACCACTACGAGTACAACTGTTACTGTTGTTTTCATCACCATATCACTACCACTAATCACCACCACTACTCACCACCACCACTGCCACCACCACTACTACTACTACTGCTGCACTACGCTACCACTACTACCACTACTACATCATCATCACTACAACACTAAATACTACCACTACTTTCATGACTATTACCATCACCTCTACCTCACTGCAACCACCACCACAACCACCCAAACATCAACACCATCACCACCACCACGCCCACCACATACCACACCAATAGTTATAAAATCGGCCCCCATCCCCCCCTCCTCCACCCTCTCATTCCACTTATTCATACCCATTAGAATAAACTCCACCGTCAGCATTCCACTTCGCTATCGGATTCCACATGTACACCAAACCCACTCCATTCCACACACACACACACACACACACACACACACACACACACACACACACACACACACACACACACACACACGTGAACATCACCATAACCACCACCCAAAACACACACACACACACACACACACACACACACACACACACACTAGGAATTCTTTAGCCTACCAACTCCCTCCCTACTCCACTCCAGCCCCCCTACCCCTACCTCCCCCCCCACAACCCCCCTCCTACTTCAACCTCACAGAACTATAGTGGGTGGACAAGTGGATGATGGGTGACTGGACAGATAGACAGAGATAAATAGAAAGACAAATAGAAAGATATTGATAGGTAAGGAATGTTTCACTAGAGATAAATAGATAGATATATAGATAGATAGATAGATAGATAGATAGACAGATAGATATGATTTCGTGTGTATCCTTGTATAAGTAAAGAGTGGGATGGAGTGATAGGTATGTGGAAGTTAGGAAGTTAAATTGATATGTATAAATTGATAGATAGATAATATATAATAGATCGATATAGATAGATAGATTGATAGATAGATAGATAGATAAATAGATAAGGTTGCGTGTGTATCCTTGTGTAAGTAAATAGTGAGACAGAGTGATAGATATTTGAATTGTTAGGTGGTTTGATATGTATACAGATAGATAGATAGATAGATAGATAGATAGATAGATAGATAGTACGCCCTCCTCACCCCTTCCCATACCTTCTACACTCACCATCAACACCACCCACCACCACCATCACCACCATTACTAACACTGCCATCACCATCACCACCACCACCACTAACACTACCATCATCACCACCACCACCACTAACACTACCATCATCACCATCACCACCACCACCACTAACTACCTACTTCACCACTGCAACCACCACCACCACTACCACTAATCCACATAACCAAACCACCTATTCAGCATTCCAAGGACATATACATACATACATACATACATACATACATACATACATACATAGACGGTGAGTGTGTTTGTCAATAATAGTTTGTCAATGTAGTGAAATATTAATAACGGAAGAATTTTGACATGTAATTCAATGATAAGGGTTTTCGCTCCTCCTCCTCCTCCTCCTCCTCCTCCTCCTCCTCCTCCTTCTCCTCCTCCTCCTCCTCCTCCTCCTCCTCCTCCTATTTCCTTCCTTCCTTCCTTCTTTACCTTCCTTTTTATTATCCCATTCTCCTCTCTTTACTCTTCTCCCGAGGCCTACTCTCTCTCTCTCTCTCTCTCTCTCTCTCTCTCTCTCTCTCTCTCTCTCTCTCGACAGGTGTGGCTGAGGACAGGTGAGGGCGCCGCCACAGGTAAACCAGGTAACAGTAGTGCCCCTTCACCTTCCTGGAACTATGTAATGCTCTCTCTCTCTCTCTCTCTCTCTCTCGGCGGAAATCGGAATTGCACAGGTGGTTCAGGTGGAAACAATGCGCGGTGTTTATTGGAATGATGGTGGTGGTGGTGGTGGTAGTAGTAGTAGTAGTAGTAGTAGTAGTAGGCATAAGAGTAGTAATATCAATAGCTGTAGTAGTAGTAGTAGTAGTAGTAGTAGTAGTAGTTCCTTGATTATTGAGTAACAAAAAAAGTCTGCCCACTTGCTAATAACTTATTCCACAACAAAGGAGAGAAAGAGAGATGGAGGAAGGAGAAGGGGAGGAAGGAGGCAAGGAAGAAGGAAGCAGGGAGGGAAGGAAGGAGAGGGAGGGGAGAAGAAGGGAGAGGTAGAAAGACTGACGCCAGACAAGCACCACCACCACCACCACCACCAGGGTAGAAGTGGTGGTGATGGTAGTGGTGGTGGTGGAGGTGGAGGTGGTTGTTTTGTAAGTAGTCAATATACTGGTAGTGGTGGAGATTGGGGAGAAGGAGGAGCAGGAGGAGGAGGAGAAGGAGGGATTAGGAGGAGGGAGAAGTGGAGGAGGTGGAGAGGGTTAGCGGTTCATGCAATACCGCAGTACTGTTAATGTATTTATCGGTTTGCTCCACCCCCTTCCACCCCCTCAACTCCTCCACCACCATCACCACCACCATCGCCACCGTCACCTTTAGTACATAGAAAGTCACTGCCTTCCACCCACGCTTGCTCCATATCTCCTCCTCCTCCTCCTCCTCCTCCTCCTCCTCCTCCTCTACTCCTTCCAAAGTCTTATTTCCATTCTCATTCTTTTCTTTCTCTTCCTCTCGCTACTTTTCCTCCTTTTCTTCCTTCCCTTTTCCCTTCTCCTCCTCCTTCTCCTAATCCCTCTCTCCTCATTCTCTCTTTTTCCTCTTTTCCTTCTTCTTTTCTTCGTCTTCTCTCTACCTCTCCTTCTGTTCTTCTCCACCCCCCTCCCTCTCTCCCCCTTCTTCCCCTTTTCCTCCTCCTCTCTCTCCCTCCCTTTCCTCCACCTCTCCCTCCCTCTCCCTCCCTCCACATTCCTTCGGCAAAGCATGAGGTAGCTAGTAATTATGGATGTGGGTACCTTCCTTCCTTCCTTCCTTCCTTCACTCCTTCCTTCTCTCCTTCCTTCCTCTTCTTTTAGTCTCTCGATTTATTGTTTGCTTGCTTTCCTTCAATCTTTCTTCTTTCTTTTATTTTTCTATTTATTTCCTCCTTCTTTTCTTTCTTTTGTTTTTGTTCTTCGTCACTTCCTTCCTTCATTTCTTTCTTTCTGTATCTCTTTTTTTCTTTCTCTTCCTCTCTTCGTGTTTTCCTCCTCTCTTTTTCCTTTCCTTCCTTTCTTTTTTTCTTTCTTCCTTCATTTATCTCTTCTTTCTTTCCTCCTTCATTTCTTCCTAATATATTGCATTCCTTCCTTCCTTCCTTCCTACTTTCCTTCATTCCTTCCATCTTTTCTTTTTTTGCTTCCTGTTTCGCTTCACTTTCTACTTCCCCTTTCCTTTATAGCTCCTTTTCTTTCCTTTTCTCATATTTCCTTCCGTCCTTAATTTACCGCTCCCATTTTTTTCCCTTTCTTCCATACTTACATACTTTCCTTCCTTCCTTCCTTCCTTCCTCCTTCCTATCTTTCTTTCTTTCTTCCTTTCTTTCTTTCTTTTTTTCATTCTAGCTTCCTTTTTTTCTCTCATTTTTTTCCCTACCTCCGCAAACTTTCCCCTCCCTCCTTCCCCCCTTCCTTCCTTCCTTCTTTCCTCCTTCCTATCTTTCTTTCTTTCTTCCTTTCTTTCTTTCTCTCCTTTTCTCTTTTTTTCACTTTTTGTTTCTTATTTATTTCTTTTTTCTTTCTGTTTTTCTGTTTTTCTCTCTTATTTCTTTCCCTACCTCCGCAAACTTTCCCCTCCCTCCTTCCCCCCTCCCTTCCTTCCTTCCTTCCTTCCCATTCTTTCCCCTTCCACCAACTTCGTAATAGGCGCAGGAAACAATCGACAAGTGAACGAAGGAACCGATGAAATAAGAATGATGTTTTAGGAGCAAAGTATCGACAGACAGACAAGACAAGCAGGCAGACAGGAAGACAGACAGACAGGCAGACAGACAGACAAACTGCACCACTACACGCACTGCTGGCATTAACCTCATTGACAAAAGACAGGCACACACACACACACACACACACACACACACACACACACACACACACACACACACACACACACACACACACACACACACACACACACACACACACACACAGGCAGACTGCATCAACCCCGACATTGCACACACCGACCAAAGATACATATATATACATACACACATATGTACAGACAGACAGACAGACAGGAGGTAACTGAAATGCGGCGACAAAGACACGTAGATTTATAAGGAGACAGACAAACAGCCATAGACAGACATACAGAAAACTTACACAGGAAAACAAATAAAGAGATACAAACTAAAAAGTAAAAATGATAAAGAGTAAATTACGAGAGAGATACAGACAGACAGACTGGCTAACAGACAGACATACAGACAGACAAACAGACAGACTGCACCAGCCAAAGTTGACCCCACTGGTAA
>NC_066544.1:15365152-15442652 GCF_024679095.1 Eriocheir sinensis
GTGATGGAGTGGAGCGGTGGAAGGCGACACAGCATTTGGAGTGGAAAGAAGTGGATTATAATGGAGTGAAGGGAAGGAGTAGTGGAATGGGGGAGTGGTGTAAGGTGGATTAACGAATAGAAGGGGGGAGGGAATGGCAATGGAAGGGAGTGGAGTTGAGTGGAGATGGAGTGAAGTATTAGGAGTGGTGGAATAGTGGAAGGAAACACAGCAGAAGAGGAGAGGGTGGAAGAGGATGAAAGGAAAAGGAAAAGTGGAGAATAGATGGAGCAGAGGAGTGGTGGTGGAGTAAAGTATTAGGAGTGGTGGAATAGTGGAAGGAGACACAGCAGAGGAGAGGGAGGTGGAAAAAGACATAGGGAAAAGGAAAAGTGGAGTAGGATGGAGTAGAGGAGTGGTTGTGGAGTGAGGTATTAGGAGTGCCGGAGTGGATGAAGGAGGCATAGCAGAAGAGAGGCCGGTGGAAGAGGACGAAGGGAAAAGGAAAAGTGGAGTAGTATGGAGTAGAGCAGTGGTTGTGGAGTGAGGTATTAGGAGTGCCGGAGTGGATGAAGGAGGCATAGCAGAAGAGAGGCCGGTGGAAGAGGACGAAGGGAAAAGGAAAAGTGGAGTAGTATGGAGTAGAGGAGTGGTTGTGGAGTGAGGTATTAGGAGTGCCGGAGTGGATGAAGGAGGCATAGCAGAAGAGAGGCCGGTGGAAGAGGACGAAGGGAAAAGGAAAAGTGGAGTAGTATGGAGTAGAGGAGTGGTTGTGGAATGGTGATGGTGGTGGGGGCGGAGCAGGTGGAGGGGGCGGTGAACAAAATCAATCCAACTGGCGCCGACTGACTGCTTGTAGCCAGGTACACCCCCCACCCTCCCCCTCCACCACCACCACCACCACCACCACCACTAAATACCACCTCCACCATCACCTTCTTTCTTATCCCTCATTCTCCACACTAAGCTTTTTGCCGCTGCTACGATACACCAGTCACCACCACCACCACCACCACCTCCACCACCATCATCACCACCAGCTCACCACCCCTCCCCTCCCTCCCCTCCACTACAAGGCCACTGCAGAGTTTCTACTTATCACATGCAGTCTTCGCCATTACCACCACCACCACCTCCACTACCACCACCTCCACCTCCTCCACCACCACTGTTACCAGCTCCTCCTTCCTCCACCATTAGCACTACGACTATTACTTCTTCCACTACTACTGCTACTATTACTACTACTACTACTACTACCACTACTACTACTACTACTACTACTGTTTTATGTGGGCAGATGTCTTTACTTATGCCTTTTAGCTTGAATTTTTAAGGTCAATTTGTCACACTGTTTAGTATTCTCTCTCTCTCTCTCTCTCTCTCTCTCTCTCGTCTAGACATAGCCTACATACCAGACTATCAAAACACTCACTGAAACCTCTTAAAAAAACGCATAAAAACATTAAAAAAACAAAAATAAATGAAAAAAACAAATAAACTCAGGTGCGGTCGCTACCTGTTAATCATCTCCCACTACCTAATCTCCTTCCACCTCTTTTTTTTCTTTATTTTCTCTTGTTTGTTTACCGGGAAGTGCGTGATGAGCTAAATGTCTCCGCCCGGAACGCCGAGTGACTTACCGTGTATCGTGTGACTGGACCGGTTATGCCATTACTGAGTCGTTACCCTCGAGACAGTTAGAAGTAAAAAACCTGACCCTTCTTTTACTTCTCCGCCCACAAGTACGAATATTTTCTCCCTAACACATTCTCTCTTAAAATCCTCCTCCCACGAGCACACCTTTCTGTATTCTGTATATATTATGTCCGGGACGTTTAAGCCATTACCGAGTCCTTGCCCTCGAGACAGGAGTAAAAAATCTGACCTTTCTTTCACTTCTCCGCCCACAAGCATATACTGCCTCCTCTCTCTCTCTCTCTCTCTCTCTACGATCACTCCTCCTTCTCTTCCTCCTCCCCCAATCACTCTATCTACCTCCCGAGCGCTTTTAGCTACTACCCTTGACCCTGTGGCGCATAAGAACCAATCACCCCGGGCCACAAATTATGCCAGTGCAACATCCGGGTTATCACAGTTTACTTTCCCCATGTTTCCCCAGGTACCCTTTTATCAACCACCCCGAAAGGAAGGACGAGTAGCTAGCCCCCCAGATTCGAACCCAGGGCTGTAGATTCATAGTTAGGCACGTTAAGCACTGCACCAAGGGGAGACAGAAACAAACTGGCTCACTTCAATAATAAAGTAAATGTTTTAGTCGGCCACGAACTTGACTTGTTTTCTCCGTGTCCTCAGCGTTTCAGGGAACACTTAGGTAAATGAAGTCTGGGAGGGGCGTGGCGTGGGTGGTGAAGTGGAAGTGTGTTTGGGAAGGCGTGGGCGGGGAGAGAGAGAGAGAGAGAGAGAGAGAGAGAGAGAGAGAGAGAGAGAGAGAGAGAGAGAGAGAGGTATGACGTAATCGTATTTTTCATTGTTAAGTTACCCCTCCTCATCATCATCCTCCTCTTCCTCTTCCTTTTCCTCCTCCTCCTCCTCCTCCTCCTCCACACTTGATCAGCTAAAGAGGGGAAACAAACAGCGGCTGGTGATTGGCTAGCATGATTTCCCCTCTAACGACTGATTGGTTGTTGTCCGATGCCCTGATTGGATGAGGAGAGAGAAGGGAGAGAGGGAGGGAAGGGATGAGATGGTAGGCGTATATTATTTTTTTTGCAGAAGAAAATAGAGAAGTGAAGGGGAAGGAGGGGGTGGTGTGCATGAGGGAGGGGGGGAAGAGAGGAGGAAAAAGAAAGGAATGTAAGAGTTAGGGGAAAGGGAAGAAGAGAGGAAGAGGAGGGAAAGGAGAGAGAAAAGAAATTTGAGAAAGGGAAGGGAAGGAGAAGGAAGGGGAGGGAGAGGGAAGGGAGAGGGGAAGGGAAGGAAAAGGGAAAGGAGAGGGAAGGGTAGGAGCGGGGAAGAAAAGGGAGAGGAGAGAGCAACAGGGAAAAAAGATTGGAAAAGGAAGGGGAGGGAGAGGGGAATGGAAGGAGAGAGGAAGGAGAGAAGGAGAGGGAAAGGAGAGATGGAAGGGAAAGGAAGTCAAGGAGAGAGGAAAGAAAAGTTGGAGGAGGAGGAGGAGGAGGAAAATTTTTGACTGACCGGGAAGTTTTCATTATAAATTTTCATGCAACTTTCCTAACGCTTTTTTTTTAACCTCTGAGTCATAATTAACAAGACAATTTAAGAAGCAGCAAAAATAGAGGAGAGAGAACTTGTCATAATTATTGCTTACTACATAAACAAAACAATTAGAAAGGAAAAACATATATTTATAATAGTTTGTGGATGAGTTAAAATAAATAAATATATAGATAGATAGATAGATAAATAAATAAATAAACACATTAGTAAGACAAAGAAGTAAAAAAATGAAAGAAGCACAAACTAATAGCAAAAAAAATAAAAGAAAAAGAAAGAAAAAGGAAAGATAGAAAATAACAGCAAAAAAGAGAAAGGAAAAGAGAGAAATGAAATGGACGAATAAAGAAATAAGACAAACCGCAAAAATGAAAGGAAAATAAAGAAAGAAAAAAAAAGAATTAAAAAGACTAACTAATAAAGAAAAGAAAGAGAATGAGAAAAAGAGAGTAGGCTAAAAATAAACACATTAACAGCAAAAAAAAAAAAAATAGGAAAACAAAAGAAAGAAATGAAAGAAAACACGGACAAGCAGCAATAAAATAGGAGAAAGAAATACAAACAAACAGACACACACACACACACATATACATAAACAGACATAAAAAAAGAAATAAAGAGAAATAAAGAGAAAAATAAAGAAAAAAGAAAAAAAGAATAGCCTACTAACCTTATTTTTTCCTGTTGCTTCATTTTCATCCATTTTCTTCATTTTCATTTCTCTTTATCGTCATCTTCGTCTTCATCTTCACTTGCCTAACCTTCCTCTTCCTCTTCTTCCTCTTCTTCCTCTTTGTTACACTTACAGCTTTTTTTTTTTACTCCTCTTCTTCATTTATATAATACTTTAATCATCTTCCTCCTCCTCCTCTTCTTTTTCATTTTTTTTTCCTTTCTTCCTCTCTTTCTCCTCTTCCTATTCGTCCTTCTTCTCTTCCTTCCTCTTCTCCTCTTCATTTTCTCCCTCTTCGTCCTCTTCCTTCTATTTTCTCCTTCTCCTTCTCACACCTTCTTCTTCACCTCCTCCTTCTCCTTTCCTTCTTTCTCCTTCCTCTCCACTTCCTCCTCATTTCCTTCCTTCCTTCCTCCTCCCTCCTCCTCCTCCGCCTTCTTCCTCAATGAAACGAGTGAATCACGTTCCGAACCAAATGAACCTTCCTCTCTCTCTCTCTCTCCCTCTCTCCCCACGTCTTCCCCTTCCTCCCCATCTAATTCCCCGGGACCTTCAGACTTAATCCTCACCTTGGGGAAGCACAGGGCCTTGAAAAACGTATAAATATCGCTCTCTTTTCAACGTTTTTCTCTCACACTCAAATCGACACACACTTCCCCTCTCATACCCAATAGCAAACTGAGGTGTTGTGTTGTAGTCTCCAGTTATTTAAGGGCTTTTGTTTGGTTTATCGTTAATTATATAAGAGTTAGGATGTTGAAGTTTGTGAATGTGTGACGTATGTGTCGCTGTATGGCTGGAGACGTTAAATAATTGGGAGTTTCCTTGCGCACTACTTCCAACGCGGAGGATAAATCGCCGAGTCAAGCTGTAATGCGGCCTCTCTCGTATGCATCAGGGGGCCATACATTTCGGCGCCCGAGCTCACATATTATTTTAACGAGGCCTATTTTATGTGTTTAAGGCGTTTCCAGGGGTAGTTTTATGATCAGTCTAGTAGTTTGATCATTCTTCTGTACCATGAACGTAAGGAAACACTCATGGGACCGCGTTTAACCTCCTTGTACCCTTTAGAAGTGTTTGACGTAAAAGAACGAATTGTCTACCGACCACATTCTTAAAGTTTTCGTCTCCCAAGTACACACATTTCACAAGGCTTTCGTAGGGGTTGTGGGCATTTCCATAGGTAGTTTTATATTCAGTCTAGTAGTTTGATCATTCTTCTGTATCATGAACGTAAGGAAACACTCTCGGGGACGCGCTTAACCTCTCTTTTTGCCCCTATAAAAATGTTTGATGTGAGAGGAGGAATAGCTACCGACCACATTCTTAAAGTTTTCGTCTCCCAAGTACACACATTTCACAAGGCTTTCGTAGGGGTTGTGGGCATTTCCATAGGTAGTTTTATATTCAGTCTAGTAGATTGATCATTCTTCTGTACCATGAACGTAAGGAAACGCTCATGGGGACGCGCTTAACCTCTCTTTTTGCCCCTATAAAATTGTTTGATGTGAGAGAAGCAATTCCAACCACATTCTTAAAGTTTTCGTCTCCCAAGTACTCACATTTCACAAGGCTTTCGTAGGAGTTGTGAGCATTTCCAGGGGTAGTTTTATAATCAGTCTGGTAGTTTGATCATTCTTCTGTACCATGAGCCTAAGGAAACACTCTCGGGGACGCGCTTAACCTCTTCATTTTCCCCTATAAAAATGTTTGATGTGAGAGAAGCAATACCGACCACATTCTTAAAGTTTTCGTCTCCCAAGTACACACATTTCACAAGGCTTTCGTAGGAGTTGTGGGTATTTCCGGGGGTAGTTTTATAATCAGTCTGGTAGTTTGATCATTCTTCTGTACCATGAACGTAAGGAAACACTCTCGGGGACGCGCTTAACCTCTCTTTTTGCCCCTATAAAAATGTTTGATGTGAGAGAAGGAATACCGACCACATTCTTAAACATTTCGTCGTTCAAACACACACATTTCACAAGGCTTTCGTAGGAGTTGTGGGCATTTCCATAGGTAGTTTTATAATCAGTCTGGTAATTTGATCATTCTTCTGTACCATGAACGTAAGGAAACACTCTTGGGGGCGCGCTTAACCTCTCTTTTTGCCCCCATAAAAATGTTTGATGTGAGAGAAGCAATTCCGACCACATTCTTAAAGTTTTCGTCTCCCAAGTACACACATTTCACAAGGCTTTCGTAGGGGTTGTGGGTATTTCCATAGGTAGTTTTATAATCAGTCTGGTAATTTGATCATTCTTCTGTACCATGAGCCTAAGGAAACACTCATGGGACGCGCTTAACTTCTTTTTTTGCCCCCATAAAAATGTTTGATGTGAGAGAAGCAATACCTATCGACCACATTCTTAAAGTTTTCGTCTCCCAAGTACATACATTTCACAAGGCTTTCGTAGGGGTTGTGGGCATTTCCAGGGGTAGTTTTATGACCCTGGCGGTAGTCTGACCCTTCCTCTGTACCATGAACCTAAAGAAGCACTCAATGGAACGTTTAGGAGAGGCTTTTCAAATACGCGAAATTTGATGCCTTTATGTTTTAAATTAAAGAAAAAGGAGAAAGAGTATGGAAGGGAAAAGTGTGAGGAGGAGGAGAGGACGAAGAGGGGAATGAGGAAGAGGAAGAAAGAGAAGAAGGACGAATAGGAAGATGAGAGAGAGGGAGAAATGGAAAGAGAATTAAGAAAAGGAGGAGATGGAGAAGGAAGGGAAATCGAATGAAGAAGAGGAGGAGGAGGAGAAGGAAGAGGACGAAGAAGAAGAGAATGAGGAAGAGGAAGAAAGAGAAGAAGGACGAATAGGAAGATGAGAGAGTGGAAGAAAAGGAAAGAAAATGAAGAGGAGGAGGAGGAGGAGAAGGAAGAGAAATATAATGAAGAAAAGGAGGAGGAGAAGGAAGAAAAAGAAGATTAAGGTGTTATATAAATGAAAAGAAGAAGACTATTCCTTATCGTAACCCTCCCTTTAACTCCCTTCCATAACACAGCAGGATAGAACACGAAGAAATAACAGCAATATGGTACCTGTAGAGTCTTTTTAATAGTAATGGCAATAGTAATGGTAGTAGTAATAATAGTAGTATGAATGGTCGTATCCAAAATAGTCTTCACACACATATAGAGTAAGTACAAACAGACACATATGGTAAATTAGTACTAGTAGGCTATTTATACCTGACTCCAGCACATATTAAATAGCCCAGGTGGAGGAGAGTGGAGGTAAGAAATCATTAACAGGTAACAATGTGGAGGCGAGATTCGAGTAGGCGACACACACACACACACACACACACACACACACACACACACACGAAAGAGGCAGAAGATGAAACTATTGATATGGTTAGGCTAGTAGTAGTAGTAGTAGTAGTAGTAGTAGTAGTAGTAGTAGTAGTGGTGGTAATAGATATACAGTTAGATCATCGCACATCAGTGCAGAGATATAATACAGAAGAAAAAAAATAACAGCAGAAAATCAACAAATTCGACCTCAAAAACAACGTTGAAGAGAGTCATAAAGATTCAAACAATATGGAACAAGCACTAGAGGCGATGACAAGCAGATAACAACCATATACCTGCCAATTAAGGAAAGTTTCAGGTATTTGGAAACCGTAGAAAATAACAAGAAAATCTCTTTGAATAGCCAGAAAAAAGGGAAGGCTAGTACTTGAAAAATAAAGCAGAATTAGGAATAGTTAAGGAAAGAAGCAAAAAACAGAAAAAAATGCAGAATCATGAAATTTAAGACTAAGGACCATGCATCCTTATTGAAAAAAAGAAAAAGACAGGAATAACTAATAGACAAAAAGGAAAGAAATGAAGGTCAGAGGAGAGAAATTGATAAAGGAAAGAATCAACAAAATCAACGAATATAACCTGAGAAATAAAAAAAGACTGACGAATCATTATTGAAAGAAAAGGAAAAGGAGAGAAATTGATAAAGGAAACAATCAACAAAATCAACAAATGTGACCCGAAGAATAAAAAAAGGACTTACGAATCATTATTGAGAGAAAGAAAAGGAAAACGAGAGAAATTGATAAACGAAACAATCAACAAATCAACAAATATAACCTGAGAAATAAAAAAAGACTTACGAATCATTATTGAGAGAAAGAAAAGGAAAACGAGAGAAATTGATAAACGAAACAATCAACAAATCAACAAATATAACCTGAGAAATAAAAAAAGACTTACGAATCATTATTGAGAGAAAGAAAAGGAAAACGAGAGAAATTGATAAAGGAAACAATCAACAAATCAACAAATATAACCTGAGAAATAAAAAAAAGACTTACGAATCATTATTGAAAGAAAAGGAAAACGAGAGAAATTGATAAAGGAAACAATCAACAAATCAACGAATATGACCTGAGAAATAAAAAAAAAAGACATACGAATCAAAATTGGAAGAAAGAAGAGGGAAAGGAAGAACTAACAAGAACTAAGAAGAAACAAAGGTTAGAGGAAATAAAGAAATAATTAAGGAAGACCAGACGTGACCTCCACACCTCCTTACACCTGCCCTTATGAACACACAGGTGAACACAGGTGACCCTCCCCCCTCCCTCCCTCCTTATCATCCCCTACCTCCTCCTCCCCTCCCCCCCCCCCTTCCTCCCCTACCCACTCTTGTTTTACTCTACCCCTCCCGCCTTTCCTCCCCTCCTCCTTGTTATGATCCCCCCCCCCCCTCCCCACCTCTCCCCATTTCCTGCTTTTTTTTATTGTTTTTTTGTGTGTAGAAAATATAATATCTCTGAGTAAGAACGTATGTCCCTCTCCCCTCCTCCCCCCTCCCCCCTCCTTTCCTATCTCCTCTTCCCTCCTACCTCCCTCCCCCATCCTTTCCTGTCTACTCCTCCTTCCTTCCCTCCTCTATCCCCCTCCACCTATCTACACACACATATACACGTTTAACTATCTTCTTCCTTCTTTCCTTGCCTCTTCCCTCTTTCTTCTCTTTCCTTCCTTCTCCCCTTCCTTCACCATCTACTTCCTCTTTCTTCTTTCTCTTCTTATTCCCTTCTCCTTATGTTTCCTCTTCCTTATTCTTCCCTCCTTCTTCCCTTTCTATGCCTTCTACTTCCCCTTCCCTCTCCCCCATTCTCCTTCTTCTTCTGTTCTCTTTCTCTTTTACCTCCCATTTCTAACCCCTTCCTTTCCTCTTGTTCATCCTTTCCCCTTCATCCCTCTTCCCCTTTCCTGTCTAACCCATTCCCTTCACTTCCTTCCTTCCTCTTACCCCTTCACCCTTCTTCCCCTTTACACTCTAACCCCTTCCCTTTCTCTCTTATCCCTTAACCTACATCCCCTTCCCCTCCTTTCATTTCCTTCCTCCCCTACCTACATCCCCTTCCTCTATTCTCCCCTTCCTTCCCATCCCTTTCCCCTTCCTTCCCTTCCTTCCTTCCCTTCGGTCCCTTCCTTCCCTTCCCTATTCCTCTACACTTCCTTCCCCTTTCCCCTTCCCTTCAGAGGCCAAGGTCATGCAGTGGGTGAGACTCCGACTCCTCCTCTCTTCGACGGTGGCGGCGGCGGCGGCGGTGACGGAGAACCACTGCGTCATCCTGGGACTGAGGGGCCCTGCGGAGGCGTCCCTCAGCGTCCGGCAGGTCCTAGGTGTCCTGCGGCTCCGGGGGGGGCTCGCGGCAGTAGCAGAACTTCCTGAGGTGGTCCAGCACGCGCCGCTCAACACAGTAAGCCTGGTCCCGATACTTGTTGGTGCGGCTCACGTCATCCATCTGGGGGGAGGGGGGTGTTAGAGGGAGGGGGTTAGCGGGGAAGGGATGTTAGTGAGGAAGGGGGAGAGAAGGGGAGTTAGAGGAGGAAGAAAGGAGGAGGGGTGTTAGTGAGAAGGAGGGGAAGAAGGAAGGTGTTAAATGGGGATGAGAGGAGGGAGGAAGGGGAAGGAAGAACGAAGGATGAGGGGAGGGAGGAAGGGGAAGGAAGAACGAAGGATGAGGGGAGGGAGGAACATAAGAACATAGGAAAACTGCAAGAAAAAAAAGCTAAAGAATGAGGGCTACTGAGATAAAAAGAACACAGGGGAAAGGTACACACACACACACATACACACGTACGAACGCTTACCTTGACGGAGAAAGTGTCTAGCTTGATGGAGTAGGTGAGCGAGGCCTCGAAGCGTCCCAGGCCCGGCGAGGCGGTGAGCGTGACCTGGTACACCACCTCGCTCACCGCCGTGCCGTCCGTTAAGTCCGGCAAAAACCCGTCCACGTCCATGTTCTTCTTGAAGCGCAACAGACCTGAGGAGGGGAGGGTGGGCTAGAGAGGGGGTGAGGGACGTTCATACACATTTCACACACATACATACACACACAAACACAAACACATACACACACACACACACACACAGAGGCGCATTTTACCATCTTCTTTGTCCCTGCGTTTTCCTCTTCTCTCTTTCCTTTCCTTTCATTTCCTGAGACTAGATGGCGTTATAAGGAACATTCACACACATACATACACACACAAACACATACACACACAGAGACGCATTTTACCATCTTTGTCCCTGCGTTTTCCTCTTCTCTCTTTCCTTTCCTTTCATTTCCTGAGACTAGATGGCGTTACTAGGAACATTCACATACATTATATACAAACCCACACACACATATATGCTCAAACATCAAAATATCTCCTTTCTCCTTGTTTGTCTTTTTCTCTTTCCTCTTCACCTTTCCCATTTCCTCGCCCTGCACTTCCTTCACCATCTACTTCCTCTTTCTATTCCTTTCCTTGTTCTTCCCTTCCCCTTCCCTCTTCTTCTCTTCCCTTTCCTTCCTCTTCCTCTTTTATTCGTCCCTCCTATTCCACTTCTTCTTCCCCTCTTTCCCTCTCCTCCTAACATGCCTCCTACTTCCCCTTCCCTCTTCTTCTCTTCCCTTTCCTTCCTCTTCCCCTCTTTCCCTCTCCTCCTAACCAGAGACGCCACGGGGAGACAGACAGAAGGGCAAACAGTATGTCGAGACCCAGAAGACGAACAAACAGAGTACCCTCCTTGTTAGTGTTTGTCATATCAGATGTTTACGACTGTGGTGTTATGGTCATTCCTCTGTTCGTCTTCTGGGTCCGGACAAATACCCATACCTTCACTGGGGAGCATCTTGCCGGCCCAAAGGATCTGCACGAGGGAGAGCTGCTGACAGAGGGAGCGGTGCGGAGCCGTGTAGGTGTTGATATAGTGCAGCAGGGCATGGGCGGCGCGCTTCACCATGTCCTCCTCCACGTTGATCGGCTCCCAGCTCAGGCACGCACACCAGTGGGGTTCAACGTAGGCGTCCGCGCAAGTCCTGGCCGCGGGGACCTGAAGGGGAAAGCGTGTGGGTGAGGAGGGAAGGAGGTGTTAGGAGGGGGTTAGGATGGTGGGGAGGTGCTGTGTGATGGGAAAGGGGATCTCGATGGGTTTAAATGGGGGATGTGAGAAGGGGAGAGGGTGTATGTGGAGAGGATGGGAAGAGGTGTGGGTGTGTACCTGTTTAACTAATTACTTTTCTACCAAACTACCTGTCCCTCCTTCTACTTGTCCCTTTCTACCTCTCCCCCTCTATATATCTACCTAACCTAACCTAACCTAACCTAACCTACCTGTCCATTTCAACCTCTCCCTCTCTACTTCTCCCTCTCTATCTATTTACGTAGCCTAACCTAACCTAACCTAACCTAACCTACCTGTCCCTTTCTACTTCTCCCTCTCTATCTACCTAACCTAACCTAACCTAACCTAACCTACCTGTTCCTTTCTACCTCTCTCTCTCTACTTCTCCCTCTCTATATATTTACCTAACCTAACCTAACCTAACCTAATCTACTTATCTTTTTTTATTGCCGTTGTATGTTGTTGGTAAGGCCATCTTCTGCGGCCTGATGATCCCAAGGGTGGGCCCTTCCAGGGCCCATGGTCGGCCCAGCCCACCCAGCCGCAGGCGAGTGTTTATAGTGAGGCTATCGCTGCATTGCTGGCCTCCGGAACGAACCTGTTCTCTCGTTCTTGGACGGCTTCTACTAGAGTCCGGGTTGATGGGTGGTCAGGACAGCATGTGGGTAGTTTTTAAGCACTCGGTGACTGAAAAAACTGAGTGGTAGTAGCGGGGGGATTCGAACCGTCGTCGTCCACGCGCCCAGTGAATGAGCATTACGCTACCACCTACGCCACCGCCTCCCCCGGCACTCACCTGGCTGAAGAGAGAGATGCCCCTGGAGGTGACCTGGCCGAGCCGCGCCCCGGGGAAGTGTAGCACGTCCTGCATCGTCGGGTACACGTCGAAGGGCGTGGTGAGGCGGTGAATGTTCATCCTGCGAAGGGGAAGGAGATGAGAGGAGAAAATTACGTGAAGGAGTAGTAGAAGAAAGTGGGAAGGAAAGAAGACGGGAGGAAGAGGAGAGGGGAGGGGAGGAGTAAAGGAAGGGGGATAAGAAGAGAATGGGAGAAGGAGGAGGAGGAGGAGGAGGAGGAGGAAGAGGAGAATGAAGGCAATAAGTTGATGAAAAGAAAAAAAGACTCAAGCAAAAAATAAGAAAAGCAAGACAAGAAGATAACAAAAATAAAAAATAAAAATATATAAAAAGAGAATCGTATCATAATACAATATATGAGAAGGAGATTTAAAGAGAGACACAGAGAGACAGGGACAGAGAGCGCACAGCCACCCACCTCACGTTGTCGGCGGCGGAGGGGAAGGTCTCGGCGAAGGACGGGGGCAGCGCCAGGGCCAGGAAGGGCAGCCGCTCCTCCTGCTTACCCTGCTGCGTGCTCCTGATGCTGGAGAACCTGAGGACGCGCACAGGTGGGAAAATAGGTAAGTAGGAAATTAAATAGATAGATAGATAGAATTTTAACTTTATATTTTCCGTACCTTCCACTTACCAAACAAAACATCATCTACCTCCCACTTACCTAACAAAACATCATCTAACTCCCCTTTGTAACGGTCCGAATGTGAGTGAACAAGAATGTGAGTAAGTCGGTGAGTGACAGAGTGAGTAAGTGTGAGCGAGTGGGAGCGTGAATGAGTGAAAGAGTGAATGGGTGGCTGAGGAATGTAAGTGCGTAAAAGGTTATGAGAAGATAACACGGCGAGCGAATGAGCGAATATATGAACGAGAGTTACTGAAATCCCTCATCTCAAAGCCTCGAACCCCTCCAAGAAACCAATAACTAGTTAGTTAGGTAGGGTTTGATTGTAATGCCGAGAGGGAGTCACGTGAAGAAGGGGGAGGAGCTTAGCGAGGAGCAGAGGCGAGAAGGCGAGGGCGAGGAGACCCACGGGTCAGTGAGGAGACAAGCACCCCTACAACAAGACACAAGCTTGGAGGACGTGAGGGAGGAGACAAGCACCACTGCAGCAAGACGCAAGCTTGAGAGACGCGAGGAGACGGACACCCCAACAGCAAGGAAAGGCAGCGAGAAAACACAGAGAAGCGGGCTGGTCAGGGAGGTGTCCATCTCTCCACTCCGCCCCCGACCTACACACCACCCACGGCCTGCTGTGTGAGGCGGGCTAGTCAGGAGACGAGCAGCAGGAAGCCAAGAAAGGCAGCGAGAAAACACAGAGAAGCGGGCTGGTCGAGAGGTGTCCCTCTCTCCACTCAGCCCCCCCCGAAAAACCACCCACGGCCTGCGGTGTGAGACTGACTACAGGATGTGAACTTGTATGGCGGGGTAACCTGCCCCTCGACTGCCCTGGGGGCCGAAATACCACTGCCCAAGCTGCTCCCTACATCAAAGGACGCCCGCCTCTTCACACCACCCGAGCCGCTCAATCTCCACATCAAGCGGCGCCCGTCTGTCCATCGTGGACGTCCCCTGCCGAGCCCGACATTCACGCCAGCTCCTGCTTCTCCGCCTCCAGCAACTAGAGCTAAGCATTCTGTGTGTTCCCCAAATCTCCCTTGTGCCGGTAGCTAGCTAGATTAGAGGCCCACAGCCTGTCAGTCATTCTTTTTTTTTTTATTAGTAATCTGCTAATCTTTGCAAAAGGAAACCAAATACATATTTATATACAACCTTACAGTGAGTGTTATCATTTGGAGCCTGTTTTGCTGCTGATTTGAGATTACTGAACCATACACACATCCCCCCCCATAGTACATTATCACCATCCAGTTTCTTAATGCTGTCTCAAAAGTGGTTCCCCACCATCCAGTTTCTTAATGCTGTCTCAAAAGTGGTTCCCACGGAAATCCTCCCACCTTCCATAATTAATCACAAGTAACGCCCTTCTGGTCACAAACCTCTGAACGAGTGTTCACTTGTCCTGAGGCCTTAACATCATCTACCTTAATCCACTCTACTCTCCCTTACCTGCTCAAAGCTACCCTCGCTTACCTACCCAAACATCAACCTCCCCTTTATCTACCTAAATACACTCTACTCTCCCTTACCTTCTCAAAGCTGCCCTCACTTACCTACCCAAACACACACTAGCTCCTACCAACGTATCCTCCTTCCCTCTACCTACGCTTACCTATTCCTACGCTTACCTATTCCTACTTACCTACCCGAATAACCTCTCCCTATACTTACCCACGCTTAAACTACCTTCTACTAACCTAACCACCTTCCCTTTAGACCCCACTTACCTACTCACCTACTTACCCACTGAAACATCCACTATCTCCCACTAACCTATTCACCTTTCCTCTACCCCCCCTTACCTATCTACCCACGAACCATCCCCTTCCCTCTCCCCTCACCTGTTCTTACCTGTGGCCGTGGTCGCTCATCACCACCAGCACCGTGTTGTTGAGGTGGTGGTCGTCCCGGAGCCGCGTGAGGAAGGCGTGGAGGTCGTCGTCGGCGAGGGAGATGAGGTTGAAGTCGTCGTGGCTTAGCTCGGCGTGGAAGGCGAAGGCGAATTTGGGCCGCTCCTTGTGAACCGTCATGAACTGGTGCAGGTAGTCCAGCATCACCTGAGGAGTTAATTAAGATATACACCTGTGCTTATGAGGGGAAGGGGGGAGGAAGGGAGAGGGATTGATAAGAAGAGATAGAAAAATACTTGGGTCGCTCTTTCTATACCGTCATGAAGTGGTCCAGGTAGTCGAGCATCACCTGAGACGTTAATTAAGATATACACCTGTCCTTTACCTGTCCCTCTCTACCTACATCTCTACTTGTCCCTCTTTACCTTCCTTTCTTTACCTCTCCCTCTATACCTGCCCCTTTCTACCTTCCCTTCTTTACCTGTCCCTCTCTACCTAGCTACCTACCTCTTTACCTTCCCTTCTTTACCTCTCCCTCTCTACCTGCCCCCTTGTATCTTCCCTTCTTTCCCTCTCTACCTGTCCTTCTCTACTTTTCCTTCTCTACCTGTTTCACTCTCCCTCTCTGCCTACTTACCTAACCTAACTTGACCTAACCTCTATATGCGTGGGGGGAAACAGGGCAGGTGGGAAGGAGAGAGATAAATAAGAGATAGACAAGAGATAAGGGGAGATAAAAATACAGCTTGTATAACATCACCTGAGCAGTTCATTAAGTTATACACCTGTGCTTTGTCTCTCCCTCCCCCTCCCCCTCTCTATCCCCCCTCTCTCCTCTTTTTCTCTTTCCCTCTCTTTCCCTTTCCCTCTCCTCCCTTCTCTCTCCCCTCTTTCTCTCTACCCCCTCTCTCTCTACCTTCTCTTCCTCCCCCATTCACCCCCCTCCCTCGCTCCCCCTCCCTCCTTTGCCTTTTCCAAGCTCTTCATCTCCCCCTCTCCCACCCATCCCATTTTCTCTCCCCCCCTCTCTCCTTCCCCCCTCCCTTCCCCCTCTACCTTATGTCTTGGCGTGTTCCTGAGGCAGAGTTTGGGGTGGTTCTTGTACTCGGGGTAGGTCTTGACGTAGAAGGGCCGCATGTAGTGGTGTGTGGGCGGGGAATCGAACCCCCGGAGCCTGTACTGGAAGGTGCCGATGTGTGGGGCGTCTTCCGCGAACACTGTAAAAAGGGGATTGGCTGGTTAGGGGGGTGGGGAGGAAGGGGGAGGGGAGGGAAAAGGGGGGGAGTAATAGGTATGTAAGGTGGAGAGGAGAGAGGGGGAGGGAGAGAAGGAGGGAGAGGGATAGCTGATTGGAGGGACAGAGGGGTAGGAAGGAGGGGTGGAGGAAGAGGGAAATGGTGAGGGAGGAAAAGAAGAGGACTTTAAATGTAATGAGTTGGAGAGAGTGGGAGAGAGAGGAAGGGAGAGGGGAGGGAGAAGGGTAGCTTATTGAAGGGGTAAAGGAGTAGGAAAGAGGGGAAAGGTGGGTGGAAGATTAGGAAAAGAAGAGGGGGAGTGACATGGAAGAAAGGTGGGTAGGAGGGGCGAGTAGAAATGAAATGGGAAGGCGGAGAGGGAAGTGAATGGGTAGAAGGTGAACAGGTAAAAAATGTCAGGTAAAAAGATACAGGAGGCAGAAGGATAAGTGGGTAGTTCTTGATAGGTAGATACGAGGGAAGATAAGAAGATATGGAGGTAGGGAGGTAGTTGAAGAGAGGTGGTAAGGTAGGTAGATAAGAGGGATGATAAGAAGGGGAAGAAGGAAGGAAGGAAAGTAGATAGGTTGGTAGGGAAGTATGGAGTTGAATGGAGTAGAGGACCTGGAAACAGTGCTCAGAAGGGAAAGACTCCTATGGTTTGGACATGTGAAGAGAGCAGGGGAGGCTACATTGCTAGGAGTTTTGGAGAAATGAGAGGTAAAAGGAAGGAGACCAGTTGGTAGACCTGGGAAAACGTGGAGAAAGTGTATACAGGAAGACTTGGCATTGATGGGATTGGATGAGCATTGGGCAGAAGAGTAGAATGGAGGAGAGACAAAGCGTCCAACCGCCCAGGAAGAGTGAAAACGGACGTTAAACGAAATGATGATGATGGAGGTATGGAGTTGAATAGGAAGATGAGTAGGAAGGTTGGTAGATAAAAAAATAAAAAGGTAAGGAGGACGGAAAGGAGATAAGATATATAGTTAGGGATCACTAACCTCTCCATTATAATAAGCTAAGGATAAACACAGCACCCCCCCCCACACACACACACACTCACACCCACGCACGCACTCACAGGTGACGTAGCCGTTCTTTTTGAAGTCGTCCCACACGAAGGGAAACACATTGACAAACTGGGCGCGGTTCCCCATCCTGCGCCGCGTCTCAGGTAACTCCAACTCCGTCTTACCTGGAGATAGATAGATAGATAGAAGGGGGGGTAGGGGAGAGTTTCACGGATTAGCAAAGACCTACAGACCACATTACGTACCTACACAAGAGCTTTATATTATGAGATGAATTCTGTCCTTAATTAATGTAAAGGGAATCATTATAACTCTCCTCTCTCTCACACTCTCTCCCAATTCTCCTTTTCCTTTTTTATCTTCCTTTCTCTTCACTTTCCTCCTACCATATCCTCTCTCTCCCCACTTCTCCTTCAGTTCTTCTCCCCTCCCACCCTCCTCTTACCTTCCTCTTTCCCCCTTTCCTCCCCAATATCTCCTTCTCAACCCCCAACATTCCCTCCCTCTCCTCTCCTCTCTCTCTCTCTCTCTCTCTCTCTCTCTCTCTCTCTCTCTCTCTCTCTCTCTCTCTCTCTCTCTCTCTCTCTCTCTCTCTCTCTCTCTCTCTCTTCCCTTTTCTCCTTGTTTTTCCACACCCTCTTTCAGTACATTATCTTTTTCTTCTTTCCTTCTTCATATCCGCAAATTCTCCCTACCTCTCCTTCTCTTCCCAATCTCCTCTCACCTTCCTTTCTTTTTTTTCATCCCTTTTCCTTCACTATCTAGCAGTATTACTTCCCCTATCATCCTCCTCCTCGTCCTTCTCCTCCTCCTTTCCCTCTCTTCCTCACCCGTCAGTATAGGGATGAGCTGTTGAGGCGTTCCGTCCCCCACAATGTTGTAGCCCTGCATAACGTGGGCCCCGAGCGTCTTGGTCAGGAAGTCGTAGGAGCGAGGTAGCGTGCGGATAAAGGTGTTGCGTGAGAGGGAGTCAAAGCCGATCATGATGTAGTTGAGGTGAAGCGCGTCCTGAGGTAGTTTGTCCCAGCCCGTGTTGTCCTTCACCTCCTCTGCCGCCTCACGGATCCCCGCTATCGTGTTCTCCCAGCTGATGAGATAGAAGAGACAGGGATGTGAGGTTAGTATCTATACCCCTATATTCTCAGACGCTTTCGACCCCCACATTATCTATTTCCAAAGGCCAAAAAAAGGATCAGTCTGGTTGTCGTGAGTGCTTATTTAGGTTCACGGTACAGAAGAAGGGTCAGACTACCACCATGGTCATTAAACTACCACTGAAGTGGAAAGAGTGGATCACTGAAGGAAGAAAGGAAGGGAAAAATGGACAGAAGGAAAGAAATGGAGAAGGAAGAAGAAAATAAGGGAAGGAAAGAAGAGATGAGGAAAGAAAGGAAGGAAAAAAATGGAATAATGAGGGAAGAGGGAAAAGAAAGGAAGGAAGAAATGACGGAAGGAAAGAAGAAATATCGAAAGAAAGAAAGGAAGGAAGGAAAGAAAAAATAGAGGAATAAGGGAAGAAGGGAAAAAGGGAAGGAAGAAATGAGGGAAAAAAAAGAGAAAGCAATAGGGAAGGAAAGAAGAAATATCGAAAGAAAGAAAGGAAGGGAGGAAGAAAGAATGAAGGAATGAAGGAAGAAATGAGAGAAGGAAAGAAGGCAGAAAGCATTGAAGGAAAAAGAAAAATGTCGAAAGATAGAAAGGAAGGAGGAAGAAAAATAGAGGAAGAAAGGAAGGAAGGAAGGAAGGAAGAAGGGAAGGAAGAAAAACGGAAGAATGAGGGAGGGAAGGAAGGAAGGAACGAACGAACGAACGACCGATGTAAATTTCCACTAATTATACGTCAGGTCTCACACCAACACACACTCTCCGGACATGCAGGTAGCTGATCACCTGGCTAATGAGGGGCTGTGCAGGCATGGTGACGGAGGTAAATACAGATGTGGAGTTCGTAGGAAAGCTAAACCGACTAGAAAAAGTGACACCTGCATAAGACTGCCTGAGGTCCATAGGTGAGAATTTAACCTAAGCTTGTCTATCTATAAAGGGAGCATACACCTATAGCTATACGCGTGGCCTCAGAGCGCATTTTCGTCACATAAGCCCTTGAGTCTGATGTGATGAAAATAAAAAGGAGAGGAAATGGAGATACAAAAACAAAGAAGGAAGTTAAGAAAGCAAATAATGAAGAAAGGAAGGAAGGAAGAAGGAAGGGAAAACTAGAGAAGGAGGAAAGAGGAGAACAAAAGAGGACTAGAAGAGATGATGAAGGTAGAGAAGAAGGAAGTGAAATGAAAGGAAAACTAGAAGAGAAAAGAGGAGGGTGAGAAGGTCTACAGGAAGAAGGTGAAGAAATGGGATAAATAAGAAGGGAAGGGGAAAGAAAAGAAGGAGTAAAGAGGAAGAGGACAGTAGGATCAGAGGAGACGGTGAAGGTAGAAGAGAAGAATGGAAGGAAGGAAGGAGGAAGAAAGAAGAAGGGAAAGGGTAGGAAAACAAGAGAAGGAAAGAGGAGGACAGAAGGGGAAAGGAATACAGAAACAGTAATGAAAAGAAGAAAGGAAGAACGATGAAAAAGGAGGAAAGGAAAGAAGGAAAGAAAGAAGGAAGGAGCGGGAAAGGAAAGCAAGAAGAGGAAAGAGGAGAGAGGAGGACACAGAACAGACAAATACAAAAACGGAAAAAATATAGGAGAAAGGAAGAAGGATGAAGGAGGGAAGGAAGGAGCAGGAAAGGAAACAAGAAGAGGAGAAAAGAGGAGGACACAGAACAGACAAATACAAAAACGGCAAAGATAAAGAAGGAGAAAGGAAGAACGATGAAGAAGGGAAGGAAAGAAGGAAAGAAAAAAGGAAGGAGGGAAGGAAAGCAAGAAAAGGATAAAAGAAGATGACACAGAACAGACGAATACAGAAACGGTAAAGATAAAGAAGGAGAAAAAAGAAAAAAGATGAAAAAGGAGGGAAAGCAAAAAAAGAAGAGGGGTCCATCTCACTCACGTCTTGCCATCCTGGGCGGTGCAGGAGACGCTGTAGAAGTCGGTGTTGGTGAAGGTGAAGGTATCGTGCGTGGTGGTGGTGAACCCGCGCTTTACGTGGTCGTCCCCGTCCCTCAGCACCTCTGGAACGACCACGTGTACGACCAGGTGAGGGGAGATCGTTAGGTGGTTAGTTAGTTAGATATTTAGTCATAGATGGAGTGTTTTCATTTCTTTCTTTCTTTCTTTCTTTCTTTCTTTCCTCATTTATTTATTTATTTTGTTAGTTAGTCAATTTGTTTGTTTCTTAGAGTTAATAGTAGTAGTAGTAGTAGTAGTAGTAGTAGTAGTAGTAGTGGTAGTAGTAGTAGTAGTAGAAACAAAACCAATTTCACCGACAACAACAACAAGAAAAACAAAAGAAAGAAAGAAAGAAGAAAAAAGAAAAAGAAAAAAAGAAACAAAGAAAAAGAAAGAAAAAAACCCACCAACACCATCAACACCACTACCACCACCATTAACAACACCACCACCACCACCAACAACAACAACACAACAACAACACCATCACCACTACCCACCCGTGAAGGCGCACTCTATGTCCCCGTGCTTGGCCTTCGCGTCCTCAGTGATGGCGGCCACCGAGCCCCTAACCGCCACCCACTCCGGCTCCTCCCCGCACACCAAAGGGTCCATCTGGTGGAAGAACTTAAAGATCTCCGGGTTGGTCACTTCAAGGTCGGGGTGCTGGCAGGCGAGGTGCGTCGGGCTGGGTGGGAGAGACAGAGGAAGGGTTAGAATGCGTGGGAGTGATATGGTATAGCTATGGTAGGGAAATGGTATGGATACGGTAGGGAAATGGTAGGGGAAGTGGACATGGTAGGGGAAATAGATATGGATATGGTATGGAAATGGTAAGATGTGGTAGGATGTGGTTTGGATATGGTAGGGAGTGGTAGGATATGGTAGGGAAATGGTTTGGATATGGTAGGGAATGGTAGGATATGGTAGGAAAATGGTATAGATATGGTAGGAAAGAAGGAAGATTTAATTTTGTACCTTTCCCTTCTTTCCCTTTCTCTGTCATTCTTTTTTCCCTCCTTCCCTTATTTCTTCCTTCCTTCCTTCCTTCCTTCCCCTTCCTTCCTTCATTCATTCACTCCTTCCTTCCCTTCCTCTGTCGTTCTTTCCTTCCCTCCTTCCCTTATCCATTCCTTCCTTCCTTTCCCTCCTTCCTTCATTCATTCACTCCTTCATTTCTTTCTTCTCTACTTCCATCATTCCTTCACAACTCCTCCATATTTACACCCTCCCACCCACACTCATGGCTCTACCCACAATCCACTCCCCTTCCCACCCTCACTCATTCAAGCCCTTAGCCACACTCACCCACGCCCTCACACCACACCCATTGCGCTACCCACACCCCCTCCCCACATCTCCCCACCCACACCCTTCCCCCCTCCCCCTTCCCCTTGACTACCTCTTGATGGAAGCTGATTTTAAGATGTTCCGTTCCATATTCCATCTAGGACCAGCAGATGAACGCGTCAGCAGGTACACGGGGGTCAGCAGGCAGGTGGTAGTTCAGGTGTACAGGTATCAGGCAGGTAGGTCAGGTCAGCAGGCAGGTTGTACAGGTCATCAGGCAGGTTGTACAGGTCATCAGGCAGGTAGGTCAGGTCAGCAGGCAGTTTGTACAGGGCATCAGGCAGTTCGTACAGGTCACCAGGCAGGTAGGTCAGGTCAGCAGGTAGGGTGTACAGTTGATCAGGCAGGTTGTACAGGTAAGCAAGTAGGCGATACATTGATAGAACGTACACTTATCTACCTGTGTTTACTTACATGCATATAAGAGTGCTGTTACGTGCATTTGCTATAGACACAATGATATTCACATGCACGGCTACTTTATCTTACTGTTTTCTTTTCCGTTTATACTCTGTCTTACACGGGTTAAGTTTTTTTTCTTCTTCAAGTCATGCGTGCGAAGTGACGATGAACCGTGAAGGAGTATAACAATAAAACGGATTATAATTTCAAGACGGAGATTATATTCAACTTGATGCGTATGAAAAAAAGGAAACACACACACACACACACACACACACACACACACACACACACACACACACACACACGCGCGAATGGTAAGTTGAATGAACAGGATGTGGAACCGAGCCATGGCGATACAAGCCTGACTCAAATCCTACAATCACACACACACACACACACACACACACACACACACACACACACAAAAGGCATTACATTCTCTAAAGCTTGTTAAATAAAATAAGTAAAAAAAAAAAAGAGAAGTAGAATAACACGAAAAACGAAAGGACACAGTAACATGCATGAGTCTAGTTCGAAAGGGGCGTAAGATATGACAAGGGAGCGTAAAAAAATGGCAAAGGGCGTAAGGACATGGCAAGGGGGCGTAAGGACATGGCAAGAGGGCGTAAGGACATGGCAAGGGGGCGTAAGGACATGGCAAGGGGGCGAAAGGACATGGCAAGGGGGCGTAAGGACATGGCAAGGGGGCGTAAGGAAATGGCAAGAGGGCGTAAGGACATGGCAAGGGGGCGTGAGGACATGGCAAGGGGGCGTAAGGACATGGCAAGGGGGCGTAAGGACATGGCAAGGGGGCGTAAGGATATGGCAAGGGAGCGTAAGAATATGGCAAGGGGGCGTAAGGATATGGCAAGGGAGCGTAAGAATATGGCAAGGGGGGCGTAAGGACATAGATACATTTAAGAACAAGAAATATATGTAACCATTCACCCCACCTTGCCCACCCCAAACCGATAGCCAGAGAGAGGGAAAGAGAATGAACCAAGATAAAGAAAGGAAAAAGGAAAGATGGAAGGGAAAAAGAGAGGGAAAGGAAGGAGCTCAATGATATCAGACTGGCCGAGGAGGAAGGTGAAGGGGTCGCATGCATGGATAGCGACTCCACGTATCGCCTAACCCACATATAGTCTTTTAAGGTGGAACGCTGCCCCCACAATCACGTCTAACGCTTAAAAGACTCGCCCGCCTACCTCGCCACCTATGCACCACCTAAGCGTCCCGCGGTGGCCAGTGTCCCGCGAGATATAAGAGCAAGGGCCATCGCAGAGGGTCCCTTTAATACATACAATAATGAAGAGGTCTGAGCATACCGCCTCTGATTCCTCATGTAAATAATTGAAACCGATGTGAAGAACGCGAGAAATAAGAGCAGGATGGTCATTCCAGAGGGTCCCATTAAGACACAGTATAAGGGAAAGTTTTCAGCATATGGCCTGACTCCTGACGCTGTATTTGGAACGTTGGTGATTAAAATTGATGTGAAGAACACGAGAAATAAGAGCAAGATGGTCATTCAAGAGGGTCCCTTTAAGACACACTATAAGGGAGAGTTTTAAGCATACAGCCCCAGCAGGTGGAGGGACGAACCACTAAGAACCCTTGTCGGAGCAGGATGGAGCACGTTAGCATCAGACAGAGAACAGGGAAACGTTAGGAAAGGGTTTTGTACTACAGTGGACTTAAAACAGCTGATGATGGTGACGCTCTAGCGCGGCAGAAAGCTCCTATAGAGGGTTGAATCCTGTCCTGATGTAGTAGTTTGGACATTCGTAAGCTGTGTGTGTGTGTGGAGAGAGAGAGAGAGAGAGAGAGAGAGAGAGAGAGAGAGAGAGAGAGAGAGAGAGAGAGAGAGAGAGAGAATGTGAGTTGCTCTATCCCGTTAAGACATTGGTGGGTCATACTCATGTACTTACTTCCCTTTACATCGATAAAAAGCAACACTAGGAACATTTCTATCGAGTATTGTTGTCCCTGCGACCTCAAGTTGATTCTAAGCTCACGGATCTGTAATGTGTTTTTCTTCCTCTCCGCCAAACAGGACGCAGACGTGTCATGGCAGTGTAAACAGTCTTCCCACCTGCTACATCACTATCAACACTACACCGGAAAAATGCCTCCTCGCGTTGCCCTTATCGTGGGTTACTGATAAAGATGTTTTGTGTGTGTGTGTACCGTAATCCTCCTCCTCCTCCTCCTCCTCCTCCTCCTCCTCCTACTACTACTACTACTACTACTACTACCACTACTACTACTACTTTTCTTTTTCCTCCTCCTCCTTTTCCGCGCCGTATAAATGCAAAAAAAATTAACAGAGGAAGAAGAAGAAAAAGAAGAACAAGAAGAAGAACAAGAACAAGAAGAACAACAATAACAACAACAACAACAACAACAACAACTACTACTACAACAACAACAACAAGATCATGTAACAAATAACACAGACAGAAGCGGCGTGACTCAAACACATAAGAGAGAGAGAGAGTAGCTAGGTTGCGTGACTCCCCTTTAATTGCACAGAGAGGTAAGAGAGAGACGGTGGCGTGACTCAACCAGGCAACAGACACTTCAACAGAGAGGTCGAGGCAGCTTAACACAGACGAGGGACAGAAATAGCCAACAGAGAGACAGCAACAGACACACACAGAGATCGAGATAGCGTAACACAGAGGAATAACAGACATGGCTACAGCACAGAAACGGCGTAACGGAGGCAGCAACAGGCGCTTAAACAGAGATCGATGTAGCCTAACACAGACAAAGGGACACAGATAGCTAGCAGAAACGGCGTAACGGAGACAGCAACAGGCGCTTAAACAGATCGAGGTAGCGTAACACAGAGGAATAACAGACATAGCTGACAGAGACGGCGTGACAGTGACAGCAACAGACGCTTAAACAGAGATCGAAGCAGCTTAACACAGACAAAGGGACACAGATAGCTAACAGAAACGGCGTAACGGAGACAGCAACAGACACTTCATACAGCCTGTGCCTAAGAAGGGTGACCGTTCCAACCCCTCAAACTACCGCCCTAAAGCTTTACTTTCCTGTCTATCTAAAGCTTTTGAATCAATCCTTAACCGGAAGATTCAAAAGCACCTTTCCACTTCTAAACTTCTATCTGATCGCCAGTAAGGGTTCCGTAAAGCTACGGTTACACAAGTCACTGTTACCCCTGGGCTGGACGATTTTGCCTGGGCTGGAAGCCAGCCTGGAAGTAAGCCTGGTTTACAACGCAAGTGGTCACGCAGAAGCCTGCCCAGTCCAGCCGACTGCGCTCTTCCGAGAAGCCCAGATGTACACAAAGCACGACAACTATGGATATGGGAAGCGAGGAGGACTGCGCCAATATTGCTGAGGCCCTCCAAGAGGCTATATATAGCCTCTTATGGCCATGAAATTGATTTTTCTAGGGATGCCATGGTGACTTCGTTGGCGTTGGCTTGACGAAGGCCTTTTTTCTTTTTTTTTTACGTCTTGGCCTATTGCGCCGGCAGGCTTCTTCCCGGTGTATCCTGATGGTCGGTCCAAGGCTTCTTCCCGGTGGGGCCTGATGGTCGGCCCAGCCCGTTCTGGCGCAGGTGAGTGTTTATAGTGGCGCCATCTTGCATTGGCTCATGCTGCCCTCCCGGAGATCATCTTTAATTCTAGAATCTAGAGTCCGGGTTGATAGGTGGTCTTCTGGACAGCATGTGGGTAGTTTTAAGCCACTCGGCGGCGGCTGAAAAATCCCAGCTTGGTGGCACCGGTCGGGGATTGAACTCGCGTCCTCCTGAACGCGGGGCCGTTTCGCTATCTGTTCAGCCACCGCCTCCCTGTGCTTGCTTACATCTGGTTTCCAAGTCAAGCGAGTGTGAAGGTGCTATGTTTTATTAATGTGTGTGCCGTTAGTGACCATTAATTATACAGGAAAACTAATAATTTAATCAATGGCCTTGTTTCCATAACAAACTGTCCTGTCCGCTCATACGCCGACGATTCTACTCTGCATTATTCAACTTCTTTCAATAGAAGACCATCACAACAGGTAATACATGACTCCAGACAGGAGGCTGCAGAACGCTTAACCTCAGACCTTGCTAACATTTCCGATTGGGGTAGAAGGAACCTTGTGTCCTTCAATGCCTCAATAACTCAATTTCTCCACCTATCAACTCGACACAATCTTCCAAACACCTATCCCCTATTCTTCGACAACACTCAGCTGTCACCCTCTTCAACATTAAATATCCTCGGTCTATCCTTAACTCAAAATCTGAACTGGAAACCACATCTCCTCTCTCACTAAATCAGCTTCCTCGAGGTTGGGCGTTCTGTATCGTCTCCGCCAGTTCTCCCCCGCACAGTTGCTATCCATATACAGGGGCCTTGTCCGCCCTCGTATGGAGTATGCACCTCACGTATGGGGGGGGCTCCACTCACATTGCTCTTCTGGACAGAGTGGTCTAAGGTTCTTCGTCTCATCAGCTCTCCTCCTCCTACTGATAGTCTTCTACCTCTTAAATTCCGTCGCGATGTTGCCTCTCTATCTTCTGTCGATATTTTCACGCTGACTGCTCTTCTGAACTTGCTAACTGGATGCCTCCCCCTCCTCCTGCGTCCTCGCCTCACACGATTTTCTGATCAAGCTTTCCCTATACTGTCCAAACCCCTTATGCAAGAGTTAACCAGCATCTTCACTGTTTCATCCCTCACGCTGGTAAACTCTAGAACGATCTTCCCTCATCTGTATTTCCTCCTGCCGACGACTTGAACTCTTTCAAGAAGAGGGTATCAGGACGCCTCTCCTCCCGAAATTGATTTCTCTTTTTTGGCCACTGTACTCTATTTAGGAACAGTAAGTAGCGGGCTTTTTTTTCATTATTGTTTTTGTTTTTTTTACGCCCTTGCACTGTCTCCTCTGCTGTTAAAAAAAAAAAACTAACAGATCGAGATAGCGTAATACAGAGGAGTGACACAGACAGGTAACACTAACTACTAACACACTACTACTTACAAACACTACTTACACTAACCACTAACACCTACTACTTCACATACGTCGCGGGCCTCACCTTAGGATCACCCTGTCGCTCGTCTCGGCCAGGGAGATGGAGACGAGATGATACACGCCCAGGGACGCCACCAGCAGCAGCACCCCCGCCGTCAGCCTCCGCCCCTTCACCCTCATCAGCACCATCGCCCTCTTCAGGATGCCACACACCCACCTCGACTCTGGAAGGTTGAACACTTGTCAGTTTTTAGGGGATGTGTAGCGATGCTTTCTTTCTTTGTCGCCTCATTTTAACTTCGCGCGCTTCCTCTGTTCTCATATACAATTAAGTAGCGGGCTTTTTTTTCTAATATTGTTTTCTTTTTTTTCTTACGTCCTTGAACTGTCTCCTTTGCTGTCAAAAAAAAAAAAAAAACTCCACGCCTTCATGCCTTCGTTAGAACAACACACACACACTCAAAAACGGATCAAAATTCTTATCCTGGTTAGTTTTAGGGCTGTGTAGCGATGTTTTCTTTCCTTGTCGTCTCATTTTAACTTCGCGCGCTTCCTCTGTTCTCATATATAAACTCCACTCCTTCATGCCTTCGTTAGGACAACACGCACAATCGAAAACGGATCTAAATTCTACTCCTTGTTAGTTTTGGGGTTTTGTAGCAATGTTTTCTTTCTTTGTCGCCTTATTTTATCTACGCGCGCTTCCTCTGTTATCATATACAATCTCCACTCCTTCTTGGCTTCGTTGCAGTACACACTCACAAAGGAACTGTTTAGACTCCGATGATTGTCAGTTTAAGTGATTTCTGGGTTTGTTTCTCTTCCCTGTCGCCTTTTTTTACCTCTGACTGCCTCATTTTCCTCACTATAAGCTCCAAGTCTTCGTCAGGGTAACACACACTAAAACGGATCTTCAAACTATTATGATTGTCAGTTTTAGGGATTTCTGGGTTCGTTTCTTTTCCCTGTAGCCTCCTTTTGATTTTTAGACGCCTCAGTTTCCCCACCATAAGCTCCAAGTCTTCGTCAGGGCAACACACACTCCAAAACGATTATTTAGACTCTTATAATTGTCACGTTAACTTTTCCCTAGGACACTCAATTTTCTCTCTCTCCTCTACCCTTGAGCTTCTTTTTCTTCCCATATCCACAAAGTAAACAGCTCTTCGTCTTTGTGGTAGGCTATTACTGGCATTTCAGACTCAACACGTTAACCTTTCCCTAGTTCCTTTTCTCGATCTCCTCAATCCCTTAGTTTTTTTGTTTTTTTTACTTGCACACATCTTAAACGTAAAAAGCTCTTAGTCTTTGTGGTAGGCTATTACTGGCATTTCAGATTCAACACGTTAACCTTTCCCTAAGTTCATTTTCTCGATCTCCTCAATCCCTTATTATTTTTTTTTTTTTTACTTGCACACATATCAAAAGTAAAAAGCTCTTAGTCTTTGTAACATATCAACTACAACACATTGACATTTCCATAGGTCACTCAATTATCTCGATCTCCTCTAGTCTACCCCCGAGTTCCTTTTTTTTCACTTGCACACAAATCAAAAGTAACAAGCTCAACGTCTTCATGGCATATCAAAATCAACACACAAACTCAACACTATAACACATTCCTCAAGAGACAATCCATCTCCATTCTCCTTCACACGAGAGGCACCAACGAACCTTTCTTTTCACGCTCTTCGCTGGAACACACGAGGACGAGACCACCTTTCCCGCCTCGTCTTCCTCACGCCACTGGGAGCATCTCTCTGAACGTCCAATGATATGATGGCCCTTGTTAATCTACCCCACGCATCCACTATCGGTTTATCCTCACACCCTTCACTGGAGCACACGACGCACGCCTTTCCCGCCTCCTCTCTCTCACGCCACTGGGAGCATCTCTATCTCTGCCTGGTGATATGGCCCTTTAGTCTGGTCCACGTATCCACTATCAGCTTATCTCCACCAGCAGGAAGGTCGGAAGGTTCTAGTGGTGTGAGGGCCGCGTAGATAGGGAACAGGAAGCTGGAGGGAGAGGGCCAGGGCGGGGAGGCATCCGAGAGTGTCTGTGTGAGCCTGGGAGAGCAACACCGCCGCCACTCGAATCACGGGGAGCAGGAGGAGCGGCGTCACCCCCGTCCCTCGCTGATCAATAAGACTGGCGACGGGACGGGACGGCAGGCACCTCGGCGGCCCCCTCTGTGGCACGCCGCGCGGATGCTGCAGCCCCGAGCGAACGAAGGATTTTACATATGCTGGTTTTGGCTAGGGTCTGATCTCACTCCCTCACTCCAATGGCGGGTTAAAAGTGTCCCTTCAGAAACGCGTGCGAGAGTTCTTTGTCTGTGCGTGCGTTAATTGAGTTAATTTAGAGCAAGGCAAGGTCGATAAGTTTAATAATTAAGTGACCGTGCCCCTGGCTGACCTCCGCGCACTTCCGCGATCATCCAACGAGGGATCTATTTCACGATGAGAGAGCTGAAACACATGCTCAGCCCTGCCATTAGAGGTCATCAATACAAGCATACATACTTACATTTAGACAAGTTCATAAACTCGACCGTGAGATATTCAGTGATCACGACCAGCTGAAACAGAGAGGAGGGGGGGGGGGGGACTGACTAACTATTTGACCCTAAGCTCATCAAACACATACGACACACACATAATATTCCTCTCGGTAACATTAATCCTGCACATCACTGAGACTGCCACACTGTACTGTTCATCGCTTGTCCTGCTTATTAACCCCCGAAGTGCTGAGTGGTCACCGTCCTCAAATTACAAAACGATGACCACGTATTGTAGGCTACTATATAAAAAAAAATAGCCTCTCGCGATCATAGGCACTCACTCTTTCACCGCCACACATCTCATTTCCCAACCGCCGTGTCTCTGTGATGCGTGCTAGGCTATCCAACAGTTTCGAGCAGAGGCTACCAGATGACGAGGCAAACAGCTTTTCTATTGTTAGGTTTGCAAGTGGGTTATCGAGGTAATACTAAAGAGTTTGAAGACTGGTATAGAGCAATGAGGATATTCTAATGGCGATTGAGGATAAGAAGGTTAAGGGAAGATTAGTATGCTAGAATTTTTTTTTTTTTATACAACAAAGGAGACAGCTCAAGGGCACCAAAAAAGGAAACAATAATAAAAAATAAAAAAAGCCCGCTACTCGCTGCTCGTAAAAAGAATCCAAAGAGGTAGCCGAAAGAGAGGTCAATTTCGGGAGGAGAGGTGTCCTGATACCCTCCTCTAAAGCAATGAGGATAGTATATTAAGGACGATTTAGGTAAGAAATGGGCTTTGGTTGGACGCATCACTTGTAGAATTGATCACAGGCGGACAACGAAACCAGCGGAGTGACAACCCAGGAATTATATGGGTAAAAGCCGACGGTGAATCAAGTGATGAAACTGTAGTTGGAAAGTTTCGTTTAGTCGGCGCAACATCTGTGGTCATATGCCGGAGAGAGACAGAAGGGAAAGGAATTATAGGAGAAGGGAACAGACCCCAGGAGACGGGACACAACCCCCGATTAATACCTGGTACCCATTCACTGCTGGGTGGACAGGGGCGTTGGGTATCGGAAAAGCCGCCTAAATTTTTCCACTCCGCCCGGGAATCAAACCCGGGCTCTCTGGGTTGTAAGCCGAGTGTGCTAACCACTGCACCACGAAGCCCCCGATGAAACTGTAACTTTTTTGCAGACGTGGGATGGAGTCCACTAACATCACCGGCGGAAAACGTTGGGAAAGGCCTTTGTACTGCCCTAAGAGTAATAATGAGTGATAGCGATGATGGTGATTCTAGAGTACCTATTTACCTGAGGACTCGCTGCTATCCATCTCGTACGCTTTCACCCGATGCCAAAGAGAGTCAGAAGCAGACTAGAGCGAGTATGCCAGGCACGCGCGGGGTTCAAACCATTAGCCACAGCCTTCCTCACACAAATCACAGGTAGCGTTCACAGGTGTTCCGGGCCAAGCTTCGGGATGAATGACGGACGGCCCAGGTCAACGTTGCCAGATTGTCGTACTCAGCTTGTTATATTCGCCTATTTCAGACCAAAAACCGTCGCGCCCATAAAACCAACGATACCCATTTCTAGTTATTGCTAAAAATGTTAATTATAGAAGGGTTTTTTATGATCGGTATGCGTTACAAATAGGAAAATCCAGTGTGGTGAGTACGATAACGTGGCATCCCAGGACCAAGTGCTCCCAACATGTGCTGGAGGGGATAACTCAAAGGCTATATTCTTCAACATTTAAGCGGCCAAACACTCATATTTGACACGGTTTTCATAGGGGTTTTGGGCATTTTCAGGGATAGTTTTATGACCCTGGTGGTGGTTTGCCCTTTCTTATATACTGTGAACCTGAAAACTCCTCATTAGAACTCGACTATCTCCTTTTTTGGACGTTGGTAAGAGTTGATTTGAGGGGAGAAAACATCTGAATATACCAACTTTAAACCGAGACCAAATTGTACCATGAACCCAAAAAAACACTCATTAAAACCCGATTATCTCCTTTTTTGGACGTTGGTAAGAGTTGATTTGAGGGGAGAAAACATCTGAATATACCATCTTTAAACCGAGATGAAATTGTACCATGAACCTAAAAAAAACACTCATTAAAACCTGATTATCTCCTTTTTGCCCTTTGGTATAGTTGATGTGAGAGGGAGCGTCTTAACTCCTGCTCCTTTCCTCATTCCTTCCTTCCTTTCTTTCTTAAACCACTTCCTCCTTCTCCTCCTCCTCCTCCTTTCTTTGTCTCTGGTTCCCTTAATTCGTGTCGCCTTTAGTTATTTTTACTTTCTACAGGTTATTATTTGCTCCTACTCCTTTCCTCTCCTCCTCCTAAAGCATTATCACCCTTCTTTCTTCCTTTCTGCACGCTCATTTTGGTGATGGTTGATGTGGGAGGAGGAGCGTCTGACAATACCAGCCTTAAACCAAGTCCAAATTGTACCATGAACCTAAAAAAACACCCATTAGAACCCGATTATCTCCTTTTTTGGACGTTGGTAATACTTGATTTGAGGGGAGGACACATCTGAAAATACCAACTTTAAACCGAGATGAAATTGTACCATGAACCTAAAAAAAAACACCCATTAGAACCTGATTATCTCCTTTTTGGCTGTTGGTAATACTTGATGTGAGGGGAGGAAGAGTCTGACAAAACCAAGATCAAATTGTACACCTGTAAACATCAATCACGTGTTTTACCGAGAGCTACATGAGAAGGTCCTGATGAGGTGTGAGGGAAAGCATGAACATAAAATAATTAATTTATTCATAAAACTAAAAATACATTCATATTTCCAAACAGGGGACCGCAAATTGTAAGAAACACTTTCTTCACCACGACACAAAAGGAATGAAAACACTTTACTTGGGCAACGCTAAAACAATAAAAACTTGAAGGCGATGTTCTGCTGAGGAGACACAGGAGAGGGCGAGGCCACCTTCCCTTCCCTCCCACCCATTGAAAGTCAAACAAAACTAAACCAAATGACAGTAAAAAAAACTTTATCTTCCGGTGACGTAAGATTCATTAACCACAGCCTCGCACAGGAAGCTACACGATACCTGCCAGTGTGGTGGTGGTGGTGGTGGTGGTGAGGGCTGCTGCGGCCACACCCACCATATGCTAATATCACATTCGAGGCCAAGCAGCGTCACCCTACAGCACGGCACCGAAAGCAACAAAACCTCCGACAGAATGGTTTCCACTCCTAAGAATAAACACAAAATCCACTGCTGTACAAAAATAAAAATACACCATTCGTACGTACAAATAAAGTAAGTGTCGATCGTGAGGGTCTGAATCAACCTAGCGCAGTGCATGGATTTAAGTAACAGAGGAAATGAAAGCATACACAGAACGGCTGGCATAGGGACATGATGAGAAATTCTGAAGACGTATGTATGTATGTATGTATGAATGTAAAACCCTTCAGATAACGGTATACATAAGAACACCACAAAAGTATGCTGTGTTACTTCCTATGCAAAGGGAGAATGCAGGTTAAGAACTACTACTGGAAATCTACCCAAATATATGTAAGTTAGCCATGTGGGATTGGCTCCTGGTTTTGTTTACTCCTTCCCCCGTCCCTAACGCTGTTCCCACACACCCCTAAGGCAAGAAGACAGTCCGTTCCGTCCTTCACTCCATGTTCTGGGATGTTTGCATGACACTTAACACACACACACACACACACACACACACACACACACACACACACAAAACCATCCTTTCCATAAAATTCTTCCTTTCACTGCACGAGATGAACCGACATACAACCTAAGAAGCACAGAAATTGATTTAGAAATATATATAGTATGTATATATATATTCATCTATGTAAACGTCCATCTCACATCACCGACTTTTAACTGCACTTTCACATTGTCGACATAAAAAAATACAAAACGTCTGGTAAATCTAATACTTCTACTTTCTTTGTCTGAGTTCCTGGCTGACTTGTGTTGAGACTCGCCACTACCATTACCTGAGCCACGGCAAGCAAGGCTCAACGTGTGACGAGAGGGCCGAGAAGGGTGAGGAAGAGGATACGAGACAACCCTCCCGGATCACCACACGAATGACTACCCTCACAAAAGTGTGCTCCATGCTTCCCACAACGATCACTCAGCCACAGAACAGATCACCTCAGGGCAGACGAAAGGTGGTGAGGACAGAAGCAGCAACAACACTCTGGGCTTAGAACAGGACTCCAACCAACACTCATTCACTTACACATCTCCTTAAGTGTTCTGAAGGCTCCATGCTTTCCTCGACACTCACTCAGCCACAGAACAGATCACCTCCTCAGGGCAGACAAATGGTGGTGAGGACAGATTCAACAATACTCTGGGCTAAGAACAGGACTTCCACCAACACTCATTCACTTACACATCTCCTATAAGTGTTCTGAAGGCTCCATGCTTTCCTCAACACTCATTCAGCCACAGAACAGATCACCTCCTCAGGGCAGACAAACGGTGGTGAGGACAGATTCAACAACACTCCAGGCTAAGAACAGGACATACTCATTCAGCCACACATCATCTCATCAGGCACAAAGAGAGGCTGCATACTGCTATCTGTCCGCCCACTCATCACCACACTTACTGCCTCTCCCTCCCTCACCACAGAATCTTCAAGGATGACCGATTTACTCACAACAATACCACCACTTCCACCCATAATGATACAGGTAGATATAGACCTTCCACTATAACAGCACAAAGTAAAGTATAGTATTAAGAGATGATCATAAGCTGGATTGAGGGAGAGAGTATCTTGGGAAGACCACCTGTGATATGGATCATTAGAGTAGATGAGTCCTGGAGAGAGAGAAAGAGAGAGAGAGAGATGGTTGATGAGGTACTGAATGTGGAGAGCAAATGAGTATTGGTGAGAGAGAGAGAGAGAGAGTTTGCAGGATAGTTATTGAATGTAAAGAGTAAACAGTTATTGGAGAGAGAGTTGTCAGGCAAAGTGTTGAATGTCCAAAGAGGGAGTGGCAGAACAGGGAACTTATTGACACGTCTGTGGTCACCCCTCAGAAGTTCCTGTGAGGGGAGGGCATCGAAGCTACACTAGATATACTGATCATAAATACATCTTAAATAATCCAGAATATTAATAAAAGAAAAAGGTTCCATTAAGTAGACTTAGCATTCTGCATAGACTGAGTAAAAAAATACTGCCTGTATGCCTGGACCAAGGCTTCCTGCTAGACAGTCATGCCTCCTCCTAAAGACACAAGTAAGTTACCATAAAACACTTTCATTATTTCATGACAATAAATACCAGCCTATGCTCCCTCCCATGACAGACACACAGAACATTACCACATAACATACTCTTGCAATGAATGGCTCCCACCCTTCCTCCTCAAGAGACGGACAACTCCCTGCCTGCCTGCCCCCAACAGTCCCCAGACACACTCATGGCTCACAGCTCCTCTGCCGATGCACCAGTGAGGGGCCGGGAGACGGGCGTAGCACCATCAGTCACATTAACTAAATAAGAAATCATCATGGACTCATGCTGCACTATGCTGCATGTAAAAAGTGCCCTATTCACAGCATGAAACAATGCATTATACACAGGTTCAAGCTTGAAGAAAGACCACATCAGATTTGTTCAAAAGTCAGTTACTGCTTTACATGAGAATGATCCTTGTACGGTATGTACCAATGAACTTTTGTTCAAACAAAAAGAAATGCTGGAGCTGCTGCATTTACTAAAAGAGCACAAAGCATAACCCTTGGTGAAAACAAAATGCCTTCCTGGGATGAACGGTAGTCTACTTTCTGAGTGTCTGGAAAATGCTCAGCCCACTACGAGGGTCAGGACATGAATGTTGTCCTCCTTGGAGCTCATTGGTCTACAGAAATTTGCAAGCAAGAGATCACCTCAAGCACTTGTGCTTCATTTACACATACATCACAAAAAGACCACTCACACGCATGAAAGAGATATGGGAAGTCCACTTTGCCAAGCAAGTAACAGTGTGGCTTGGTGAGGATGATGTGGAGTCGCCCTGCTCCAGCCCAAAGGTGGGGCTGTTTATTGAGCCTAAGAAAACAGACTAAATCTTCAGCCTCAGACCATGATAAAGCAGCAGGAAAAGACTCCCTCATGCACACCACCACACTGTTCCTGCAGCAAGCAGACCAGGAACACACTCACAGTACTGGTGCATGAAGGACAACCCCGCCCCCCCCACCCTCATCCAGCTTGCTCTCCTCGTCCCTTACTCACTTTCTCCCTCACCACTTTCCGAAGAACTGAGAATATAATTAATATATTAAGGAATAACTAAAAAGCAATTTGAATCACTCGGAAAAAAAACATAAATGGCTTTGTCATACAGCCTTTTCTTGCAAAGTTAAAATGCAGTAATGTAAAGCAGTTGACTGTACAATGGATTGTAACTAAATGTTGATACTCAAGTTTTAATGATGGAATTGCAATTACAGAATTACATTTATACAAAGTAAAATGCAGAGTGCATGATATTTACATTTTTGCTAAATGTGATGGAGAGGGTGGGACACACACACACACACACACACACACACACACACACACACACATGCACATGTGCACACACACACACACACACACACACACACACACATGCACACACACACACACACATGTGCACACACACACACACACACACACACATGTGCACACACACACACACACACACACACACACACACACACACAAAGCACCAGGGGCAATGTGAATAATGCAATTGTCTTATCTTGGAAAATGAGCTGAAGAAAAAGAAGACTAATTAACAAACACACACACACACACACACACACAGACACACACACACTCAAACACACCTAACGACCACCCTGCTTCCCTATGCACCTCCGCCCCCTGAGCCCGCCTGACCACCACTCAACCGGGCTTGCGAGGCGGCCATGTGGTTGACGGCCATGAGCAGCATCTTGACCTTCTTGTGGTTGGGGTTGGTGAGGAGGTACATGTTCATATTGCGCTGGAACCCTTGCAGCACGGACCCCATGTGTTCCCGTGTCACTGGGTGGGCCACATCCAGGTTCAGAACGGCCTCCTCAAGGTACCTAAACAGAGGGAGAGAGTGGCAAGATGACGACCAGCAACACAGCCTCCACCCACACTGACAGCTGACAACAAGGGACAAAGTGAGACAGCAACAGCATCTCCACACACTAACAGTGCTCATTTTGTTGTTTTTTTGTTTTGTTTTTACCCTAGAGCTGTTTACTGTAAAAAATAAAAATGTATAAGAAAAAGTGTGTGTGACGGAAAGCCAAAGAGAAGTTAAAAGGGAAGTTTCAGGGTACATACCAAACACTAAAACTTCAATAAGGGAAAGAGGGAGAGAGGCAGTGATGATGTCTTACTTGATTTTGAGGTCGGTGTAGGTGGAGAGGTCGTGGGAGAGCTGGTTGACGAGGGAGAGCAGCACGTCCTGGCTGAGGGGGCACGGCGTCATGTTGAACACCTGCTGGGGGTTGACGCGCTCGCACACAAACATTACCAGGCTGAGGTCCGACGCTGAGAGGGCCTAGAAAAGCAAATAAAAAATAGATAAATAAATAAATAAATAAAATATATATCAGATACCTTACAATTATTCTCTTTCCTTCCTTACATATCTCTTTCTTTATCTTCCTTTCTTTCTTTCATATTTCTTTTTGTTTCTTCCTTTCCTCCTCCTCCATGCTCCCTGACCCACCCTCTCTCTTCCTGCTCACTGCTCCAACTCAGTTCTCCCTGCCCCTCCTCCTCCTCCTCACCTGCTTGAAGGCTGTGTTGAACTGTCCCTGTGAGATGAGTCCCTGGACCTGCTGCTGGGCCATCTTCGGGTTGAGGGTGTGCGGCGTGGGCCCTGGTGTGTGGGCGCGGCTGCGGGCGTCCAAGGCAGCCTGGTGGTCCTGCAGGGCGTGGGCCACCTCCTCGCGCACCAGCCCACGTATCCGCTCGGCGAGGGAGTCGGACAGCCTGGGGTGGGGTAGAGAAAGTTGGGTGTTATTCTAAAAAATTATAATAGTTAATAGTAGTTCACCTTTTCATAATTACACAATAAATACACTATTGCCTCTCTCTTCCTTAATTAATGATAAAAAACTCAACATCAAATACACAAATCACATGAGCATCAATTAATATAAATAATGATCTTGTTAGTTTCATATCAGGAGATAAAATCTGTACATTCCTACTGTCTTTCCTTCTCCCACACCTGTACCTTTGCCACTAACCCACTTCCTCTTCTTAATATAGCCTACCCTTGATGAAAAAAAAAATAAATAAATAAATAAAAAAAAAAAATAAAAAAAAAATAATAATAATAATAATAATAATAATAATAATAATAATAATAATAATAATAATAATAATGCAACAACGAGGGGGGACTTACGTGTTCTGCTGAGACACGAGCTTGTTGACATTATCCTGCAGCGACTTGGAGTGAGAGGAGAGGGAGGAGCATGCCGAGCTGAGGGACTGCGACGCCTTCCCCATGCTCTCCTGCACCGCCGTCCGCCCTCCCTGCACCTCGCTCTCCACATTCTGAAGGTCTGTAAGAATACCAAGAATACCAAACATTTCACTACAATTCAGCACTTACATTTTCTAAAGCTCTGTTAGTACTAAGACAATTCCTACATTATGACTAAACTTGGTGACTTCCATATCCCACAAAGGCAGAGTTAGAGGCAGTAGAAGCCCATGTGACAATACTGATGGCAGGGATGCTCAACTCACACTCTCTGGTGCCTTTGCTGAAGTTCTCGTTGACCTGCGTGAAGATCTGCTGGGTGAGGGCGTTGATGCCGGGCAGGAGCAGCTTGTTATACGCGTCGCGGCAGGAGGTCTGGACTGTGGTGGAGACGGCTGATCCCACGGAGTTCGCGACGCCGTCCATGAAAGACTGCAAGGGAAGATTTAATGCCGTGTAGACTAAGTATTGAAGATCGCATGGTGGGATATATACATCCAGCTAAGTCTGCCTCAGTGATTTAATTGTTGATGGGCTTTGTTAGGTTAGGTTAGGTTAGGTATAGGAAAATTCAATAGTGTTGATGTGCTGTATAGACTAACAATTGAGAGAATGACTGGTGGGATATATACGTCTAGCAAAGTCTGCCCTGGTGGTTTGATTGTTAATGGGCTTTGTTAGGTTAGGTTAGGTTAGGTATAGGAAAATTTAATACAGTGTTGATGTGCTGTATAGACTGAAAATCAATATCACACTGGAAGCACTGAATGAAGACTGATGGAACTAAAATAAATATCAGACTGAAAACATCATAAAAGCAACTGATTGAAATAAAACTAAATATCACACTGAGAACATCAAATGAGTGAGTGATTAGAATAAAATACATGCCACAGGGAAAGCATCAAATAAACAAATGATTGAAATAAAACTAACAAATAAACAACTGAAATAAAAGCTCCAGGGTGAGAGGGTGTATGTAGGAGAGGAATTGGACCTACCCTGGAATGTAAGGTCTTGGTCAAACCCTCCAGGACCTGCCCCTCGCTGTACTTGGTCAGCATTTGAACCTCGTGAGAAAGTTGGGCGTTGAGGGGCTCCAGGCTCTTCAATACTCCTGAGGGGGGAGACGGGGTGTGTTAATAAGGGGTGGTCAAGGTGGTAGTGGTGGTGATGGTGTATGCTGTGAGTGTTGTGTGTTAAGAATGTCAGTATACGTGACTCATACTTAGCTAACTACACATATGAAGATAAAAATTTGTGCATCTAGGGAGGTCAGGTCAGCTTCTTGATTTGGGTAATTAGGGTGAGGTTAAGTTAGGTCAGGATCTGCTTTGAGTGGTTTAAGTTAGGTCTGGTTGGGTAAGGTTAGGTTGGATAAGGTAAGGTTCTTGATTTAGGTAATTGAGGTTAGGTTAGGTTAGGTCAGGTTCTTGATTTGGGTAACTGAGGTTAGGTTAGGTTAGGTTATTGATTTGGGTAATTGAGGTTAGGTTAGGTTAGGTTAGGTTAGGTCAGGTTCTTGATTTGGGTAACTGAGGTTAGGTTAGGTTAGGTCAGGTCAGGGTCTGGTTCAACAATCACACCAAACTATTCAATGCTGCTAAGATAAGAGCCTCACCAGGGAGCAGCACCGTCCTCAGCTCGTTCCTCAGCGTTCCCTCCACCACCGGCCGCAGGGAGGCAGCAAGGGCGTGGGGAAGCTCCATCTGGATCTGGGACTGTGCAGCCTTCACCTCCTCCACCCTGGCCAAAGAGACATTCAGCCTGACAATTACCCGGGGGCCTCTCAGTGTGTATGGGAGAAGAGAGAGGATAAAATGTAGGTTTTAAAGGAAGATAAAACACAGGAATACCATAAGACTAAGGTTGGAGTTACTTAAAAACCTCCTCTCCAGAAATGGGCATGTTAGTGTGTGTGTGAGGGAGGAAGAGAGGAGAATATGTATGTTTTAAAGGAAGATAGAACACAAGAATACCATAAGACTAAGGTTGTAGTTACTTAAAAAAACTCCTCTCCAGAAATTAGGCCTGATAATTACTAGGTAGGCATGATAGTGTGTGTGTGAGGGAGAAGAAGAGAGGACACTATGTATGTTTTAAAGGAAGATAGAACACAAGAATACCATACGACTAAGGTTGTAGTTACTTAAAAAACTCCTCTCCAGAAATATGTCCTGATAATTCCTAGGTGGGCATGTTAATGTGCGTGAAAGGGAGAGGAAGAGAGGACAATATAGGTTTGAAAGGAAGATAAAACACAAGAATACCATGGCTGCAGTTACTTAAAAATCTCCTCTCCAGAATTTTATATGAACACCTCTACATCAAAACAAGACTCAGGAAACGTGTGTGAAGAGTGGAGCATAAACAGAATACAAGATAGATAAAACTTGTAACTATATGAACACCTCCTATGAGTCAGATAACGTGTCGAGGGTGCAAGAAGGTACGCATCTCCCTCAACTTACTGCTTTGAGAGTTGCGTCATGTGGTGCAGAGCCTTGTCCAATTTGGCGGCAAGGATGTGCGACTGCGAGACTGCGTTCTGGCCCGCCTCCCTGGCAACACTCACGCAGCCCATCATGAGCGTCCGCAGCTGTGCCACATCCTCCGGCGTCACCCTGTACCAACACCCAGAGCAGATAAAATGTGTGGTGAGCTGCTTGAGAGTGTTAGCTTGCTCAGTATTTAAGAGTTCATGTTTTTACTCAACTGGCAATAAGTTAACCCGGTAGCAGCGGGGATCATGTTTCTTAATGGTCTCTCCAAGCGAGAAAAATGAGAAAAAATCACCCCTCACACAAACCACTTCATAATATATATCAAAGCATTTGTGATCAGATTATGTATCATCTATTTTTGGGGGTTTAAATCATGGCACAAATTTGGCCCGTCGCTGCTACACGGTAAAGCCACAAATTTGGCCCGCCGCTGCTACACGGTAAAGCCACAAATTTGGCCCGCCACTGCTACACGGTAAAGCCACAAATTTGGCCCGCCGCTGCTACACGGTAAAGCCACAAATTTGGCCCGCCGCTGCTACACGGTAAAGCCACAAATTTGGCCTGCCACTGCTACACGGTAAAGCCACTAATTTGACCCGTTGCTGCTACACGGTAAAGCCACTAATTTGACCCGTTGCTGCTACCAGGTTAAGTTGGCTGAAGGCTGTAAATATGGAAACTGTAGAGAAAAGGATATTCCTACTCATTTCAATTGGAAAAAAGAATGCAATAACACTTCATTTAAAAGGTGGGAGAGGAAGATATTAACAAACAATATCAAATGAGAGACTTCAAGATACTCCTCCCTTAATACATAAATACTTAGGTTACAAGAATAGTACCAAGACTAAATTAATAACTAGGGGTCAAGTATAATTTCCATGAGGCTACATCAACCAATTCCTATTCTTCTTCTTATTCCTATTACTGAGCCTATGAAAAGCATATTACAAGGGGATACTCACGCTGGGGTCACGGGGCCATTGAGTTGCTCTGCGGCGGGGGACTCCGAGGGGCGGCTGTTGGAGCTGTACCCTCGGCTACCCTTACCCTGCGAGTTATTGCTGGGGGAGAGAAAATATACTCATGGTTGACTGAAGACAATGGGCCCTGGGAAGCTTATTGCAGTGACGTAATGTGTGGGCTGCTGTGTGATATAAACTAGTGATGATGAGGAAGTACTTAGGGACATTTTTTAACACTTCAAGGCTTACACACCCACACATGACAAGGTTTTCATAGAGGTTGTTGTGGTGGGTATGTCTGTGGGTAGTTTTAAGAGCCTAGTGATAGTTTGACAAGGTTTCTACTGTACCATGAATGCAAGAAACACTAATGGGAACCTAACTAATCTCAAAAGCAGTCGAGAATTTAAGACTTAGAGAGAAAAGTGTATAATTCCCCAAAAGAAGCTTGCCACCTCCTCATCTGTTACTCTTAGAATGCTGATGTACTTGAGGGACATTGTGGCCTGCCCAAGTCCACATCCACTTCTGCCTTCTCCTTAATCCCCAATGCTAACTCCATGTTCCCTTCTCTTTCTCCTCAATGCACACTTTAAAGCTTTCCCAGTCTTTTGTGAAGCCTCAAGTTCCTGCTCAGTTAGTCCCTAAATGCATGTGTACTGAAGGATGGTGTGTGATGAGAGTTTGTGATGACAGCTGAGAGTAAGGGTGAGGATGTGTTACCTTTGGTGGGTCACAGCGGCAGGGGATCCCGAAGTATCTGGGCTGACCGTTCCAGCTTTGATCTCTGCCTCCAGCTGGGCGCACGTCAGCTGTGTTGGAAGACTCCGTACTGACGCAAACCTGCCGGGGAAAAAAAATAGTAGAAAATAAGAGTAGGATTTTCTTGGGTAGTGGGATAGTTTGACAAGGCTTTGGTAGAGGTTGTGTTGGTGGGTACTTCCATGGGTAGTTTTATGAGCCTAGGGATAGTCTGCCAAGGCTTTGATAGAGGTTGCGTTAGTAGTATTTTCATGGATAGTGTTATGAGGCAAGGGATAGTTTGGCAAGGCTTTGGTAGAGGTGGTAGAGAGTAGAGAGAAGAACACTCTCTTAGCTAATGTTGTCTTGATATGAAAACTTGGCATCAATAATTTTTAAAGGTAGACTGACAGAGCAGGGGATATACACAATAGATAAAATGATAAATAAATACATAGCCAACTAAAAGACCATGATATAGAGTTCCATCAAAGAAAAAATATGAGATTCCAACTTCAATATTTGCAAATCCATCTACTTAAAACAGTAAATCACAAACCTCAGCAAACTTTTCCTCTCAATAAAAAAATCGAACCATGATCTACAGACTGAAATGCTTATGTTATAACTATAAAAAAAACGCTCCTCTATGACTCAGCACTCACAGGTCAAGGGGCTGCTGTGTCGGGGCGGAGGGGAGCGACGTCTCATGACCATGGTGACCTGACTGCACCTGTTTCTGGGTCAGCTGCGCCAGGGTGTTGAGAGACGGAGGCATGGATGACACCGGCTGAGAGGCTGCGGATGACGGCTGTGGATGCGTGGAGGGCAAGCTCTGTGGCAGGGACGATGATGGGGGTGGAAGAGGAAGCGACGGTGATGATTTCTGCGTTGACTGGGTTGGTGACTGCTCTGGTAGCGGCAATAATGGTTGGGGCAAGGAGGCTGGTAGTGACGTTGGTGGTTGTGGTAGGGAGGTTGGTAGGGACGTAGGAGGTTGTGGTAGCGATGTTGGTAGGGAAGTTGGTAGTGATGTTGGTAGTGACGTTGGTGGTTTCGGTTTACCCATGACGGTGGAGGGTGGTTGTGGTAGTGACGTGGCTGGCTTGACTATGGTTGCCGTGGGGGGCTTGGGTAGGGATTGGTGGTCTGGGGGTGGTGGGGGTGGGACGTGCGAGTGGGAGGAGGTAGGCTGACGGTGTGCTTCAGGCTCCTCCTCCTCCTCACCCTCCTCTTCCTCCTCCTCCTCTTCCTCGTCGTCGCCCTCCTCCTCGTCCTCTGCCATGCCTGCCTCATCCCTCGCCCTCAGGTCCTCATCATCCTCGTCGGCAAACTCTTCACTCTTCCCTGGACATCACAGAAAACGGACCGAGTAAAAATTAAAAAAGGGGAGACTGAACAAAATAAAAAAAATCACTGATGCACTGACACAACCTTATGAACTGACACACAAATCCTTAGCATATCAGGATGAATGAAGAACAAATAAATAATAGTAATAAACATAATAAAAGGAGGGAACGTAAATGACAATCAAGGCAAACCAACATCCCTTACGAAGACCAGGAAGGAAAGAGGGAAGGAAAACAGAAGCAGGGAGAACTGGAGACTGAAAAAGAAGTTACGAAAGGGGGAAAGGAAGGATGGAAGGAATAGAAGTACAAGATAACTGGATGATGACGTGGAAGTAGGAACAGTGGGATAGCAAGAATAGAAGGGAGGACAGCCTTGGATGAGAGGATGGAGGAGGCAGGGGAGAGAAAAGAAAATGGAGGTAAAAAATTATATTACAGAGAGAAGGATGGCTGGGAGACAGCATGGGAGGGGAGACACCATGGGAGTGAACACAGCACAGGAGGGGAGACAGCATGGGAAGGGAGACAGCATGGGAGAGGAGACAGCATAAGAGGGGAAAAAGCATGGGAGGGGAGAGAGCATGGGAGGGAAGACAGCATGGGAGGGGAGACAGCATGGGAGGGCCTTACCATTCTGGGAGTGTAGTATCTGTTGCACCTCCAGCGATGGGGAGGAGGTGGTGCTGGCCAGCGGGCGGCCCACACCACCAGAACTGGGTACCACCACCTCCGACGTAGCCAGGGGGACTTCCTCCTGGTCCTGGAAAATGTCAGTCACTCAGCACAAGAGGATTAGAAGTGCCAAAAATGTTCCTGAGTGAAGCATAATGGCACCACTATAAAACACCTGCCTGTTACATTATGGGGTGGGGGTGACCGGAAGGCCCCATTAAGAAAACCTACTAACACATATTTTCCGTCATGGGGTCAGACGAAGCAAGAGTAAAAAGCTTCTGCCCTTATTACTTCACCGACGAACCTTTGGCTGAAAAGAACCTAAATCCCTTAAGCTCACAGTGAGAGTAAAAAGCTTCTTCTTGTCTTCTTGTTTAACATCATTATTGTCCTCTGTATCAAGACACCTCTCCACCCGAAATTGACCTCTCTTTTGGCCACTCTTTACTTTTGTCTGTTGTGGGAGCGGTGAGTAGCGGGCCTTTCTTTCCTACACTCTTTTTGTTGCCCTTGAGCCGTCTCCTTAGTCGTAAAAAAAATATAAAAATAAAAATAAGAAATAATAAAAAAAGGCTTGAACGGAGTGAGAATAAACACCTCCTGGTCATCTCCATACATTCCACTACACTAATAACCTAACCTAACCTAACCTAACCTAACCTAATGAGTACCAGTAAGACAATGACTATAAACAGGTCACAGTGGCATGAACAACGGATTTCCAAGCACGTACATCCACAACTGTCACTTACTACTATCAATACCTGCAAGGAGCCTGGGTGGGGGGTGCTGGAGGGTGGGGGAGGCAGGGAGGTGGCTGGAGGGGTGGTGGAGGAGCCGGCGACCACGGAGCCCAGGATCTTGAGGCTGCTGCTGCTCTCTGAATCGCTGCTTTGCATGAGGGTCCCCGAGCCACACCGGAGCAGCAAGGAGAGCGCGGCGTTCTCGAAGTCAGGGGCGAATGGCACGTCGTACTTATTGGGGGAAACCTGCCGGGGGAGGGAAGAGTCAGGGGGATGATGAAACCGTGTAGAGGAAGAGGATTTGTATAGTGTTATATATATGTTGGAGGAGACCTGCTTGGGAGAGGGAAGAGTTAGGGGGATGAAGAAACAGTGTAGAGAGAGAAGAGTTGTTTAGAGTGTTATACATGTTGGGGGAGACCTGCTGGGAGAGGGAAGAGTCAGGGGGTTGAAGAAAGAGAGTATAGAGAGAGGAGTTGCATAGAGTGTTATATATATGTTGGAGGAGATCTGTGAAGGGAGAGGGAGGAGTCAGGGAAGAAGAACAAACAACGTAGAAAGAGAGGAGTCATATAGAGTAAGGCAACTAAGTGATCTGAAGAGTATAAGGAAGACACAAGTAAAACCAGACAAAAGAAGCAACAGGACTGACACACTATAGAAAGGGAGGTAGAAACAGAATGAAATCCCTCAAACAGCCCTCTGCCCTTCTCTCCTTTTTTCATCTGCATTCCCTCCTTCCTAAGCCTTACACTCACTCCAACACAGTCTCATAAGTACATTACCTTATTGGACATTGCCTCCTCATTATTATCCTCCTCGGGAAGGTCTGAGTCTTCCGGCCGCCTGGGAGAGCTGAAGGAGTCGGGGGTGAGCAGGTTCATGGGAGGCTGTGGGAAGAAAAAAAAGGGGGTGAAGGAGCACATTGCCATTAACGTCATCATAATTGGGGTGTCTGGAGATGGGGTGAAAGGGACAACGTATATGTTTTTAGTTTGAACTGGGAAAGGCAGACAACATATACCAGGAGGAAGAAAAGGTAGAGGAAAGGAAAGAGAACAGGAAGAAAGAGAAGAAAAAGAAGTAGAAGAAGAGAAAGAAGATGCGAGGAAGTACTTGCCATATTTCCTTTAACTAGAAAATACCCTAAAAAAAAAAAAAAAAAGCTAAAGGGTTACTATAAATAAACAAAGAGAAAAAGAAGGAAAAAAAGAAGAAGAGCAAAACACACACACACACACACACACACACACAAACACACCTGGGAGGCCGAGGGTGTGTTGTGCTGTGAGGCGATGCTGGAGCTCTGGGGGGAGGTGAGGGCATCAGGGGGGGGTGGCGGGGGCGGGGGCTGCTCCTCCTCCGTCTCCTCCCGCTCCCCACTGCCGCCTGTGTCCACCTCAGAGACAGACGTGTTCAGGCTCAGGTCGGTCAGCCCATCACGCACCCCTGGGGAGGAGGATTTTATTTATTTATTTTTCTTTATTATTTTTCCCGTCGCGCACCCCTGGGGAGGATCATTTTTTTTTCCCGTCACGAACCCCTGAGGGGATTTCTAACTTATTTATTTTTTTAGTTTTTTTACATCTATTTATCTATCTATCACTATTATCCACACTGTCCCTCTCCTCGCACTCACCGATGGAATCCCGCGACACACTGAGGTCGTGGTGGTGCTGGGGGGGCACAGGGAGGGGGATGTCTGGCTTGAACCTCAGTGTGGCCTCCTGCAGCGACACAGTGTTGATGAGGACGCAGCGCAGCACCACGCCATCCACTGTGTCCAGGCTCTCCATGTCCTCCTCATCTGCACACAATAAACTGAGGTCATTCTTTGTTGATTCATACCATAAGGTGTCGGCTATCATGTGTCTGAACCTTAACCTAACCAGAAGAAGTAGTAGTAGTAGTGGTGGTAGTAGTAGTAGTTGTAGTAGTAGTAGGGGAAGTAGTAATAGTAGTAGTAGTAGTAGTGGCAGTATTAGTAGTGGAATATATAATAGTAGTAGTAAGTAGCAGTAGAAATAAAACAAAACCCAAAACAGTTACTATAAGTCTTGACTCAGAAAATTCAAAAATGTTTCCTTACTAATGAGACTTTCTATACAACAAAGTGAGGTCATTCTTTGTTAATTTATACCATAAGGTGCTGGCTATCATGTGTTTGAAGATACCCTAAACTTAACCTAACCTAACCTAACAAAACCCAAAACAGTTACTAAAGGTCTTAGCTCAGAAAATTCAGATATGTTTCCTTACTAATGAGACTTTCTATACAACAAAGTGAGGCCATTGTTAGTTGATTTATACCATAAGGTGCTGGCTATCATGTGTTTGAAGATACCCTAAACTTAACCTAACCTAACCTAACAAAACCCAAAACAGTTACTATAGGTCTTGACTCAGAAAATTCAGATATGTTTCCTTACTAATGAGACTTTCTATACAACAAAGTGAGGTCATTCTTTGTTAATTTATACCATAAGGTGCTGGCTATCATGTGTTTGAAGATACCCTAAACTTAACCTAACCTAACCTAACAATACCCAAAACAGTTACTAAAGGTCTTGGCTCAGAAAATTCAGATATGTTTCCTTACTAATGAGACTTTCTATACAACAAAGTGAGGTCATTCTTTGTTGATTTATACCATAAGGTGCTGGCTATCATGTGTTTGAAGATACCCTAAACTTAACCTAACCTAACCTAACAAAACCCAAAACAGTTACTATAGGTCTTGGCTCATTCATATATGCTTCCTTACTAATGAGACTTTCTATACAACAAAGTGAGGTCATTCTTTGTTGATTTATACCATAAGATGCTGGCTGTCATGTGTTTGAAGATACCCTAAACTTAACCTAACCTAACCTAACAAAACCCAAAACAGTTACTATAGGTCTTGGCTCAGAAAATTCATAAATGCTTCCTTACTAATGAGACTTTCTATACAACAAAGTGAGGTCATTCTTTGTTGATTTATACCATAAGGTGCTGGCTATCATGTGTCTGAAGATACCCTAAACTTAACCTAACCTAACCTAACAAAACCCAAAACAGTTACTATAGGTCTTGACTCAGAAAATTCAGATATGATTCCTTACTAATGAGACTTTCTATACAACAAAGTGAGGTCATTCTTTGTTGATTTATACCATAAGGTGTCAGCTATCAAGTGTTTGAAGATACCCTAAACTTAACCTAACCTAACCTAACAAAACCCAAAACAGTTACTATAGGTCTTGACTCAGAAAATTCAGATATGATTCCTTACTAATGAGACTTTCTATATAACAAAGTGAGGTCATTCTTTGTTGATTTATATCATTAGGTGTCAGCTATCAAGTGTTTGAAGATACCCTAAACTTAACCTAACCTAACCTAACAGTACCCAAAACAGTTACTATAGGTCTTGACTCAGAAAATTCAGATATGATTCCTTACTAATGAGACTTTCTATACAACAAAGTGAGGTCATTCTTTGTTGATTTATACCATAAGGTGTCAGCTATCATGTGTCTGAAGATACCCTAAACTTAACCTAACTTAAACTTAATAAAACCCAAAACAGTTACTATAGGTCTTGACTCAGAAAATAGAATATAGTTAAGTTCATGTATAGTGCCAATTCAATACAACATAGAAGCAGCAAGATTAACTCGTTGACTGTGAATTTCCTACAAGAAGACATCACCAAGCTACATGAATGGAACAAAAAGTGGCTGCTACAATTCAATGAAGAAAAATATAAAGTCATGCATCTTAGTAGGGGATATCCAGCATACCAACACCACATGGGAAACACCACTATCCACCACAGAGGCAGAGAAAGACCTGGGAGTATGTGTTACCAGGCTACCAGTGAAAGCCAAATCCGTGCCAATCACAGCGGACGGCTTAAGTTGTATTGTAACCACTTACCGTGCGTGTTCTGTGAAGCGTCGTGCGTGTGGTCATGTTTCCAGCGCTTGTAGGCCTTCCACGCGGCGTCGGTGATGGAGAGGAACAAGGCCGGGTACTGCACAGGGAGCTCTGACACCGAGACCAGCTGCGCGCTGCCCCCGACGCTGCTGCTGTTGTTGTTCTTCACCACACAGCAGTTGCCGCCGCTGATGCCTCCACTGATGCTGTTGTTCCCCCCGCCGCCTCCACTCCCGCCACCACCACTGTTTCCGTCCTGGTACACCACGATGACATACACCACCTGGGACAAGCAGAAACACAATTACTAAGAGTGGACAGGCTCAGAGGCTCCTACAATTTGAAGGTTTTAGTACATGAATATTTCTACATATTAAGAAAAAATTACTACATCATTACGCAAGTTCCCTTCACCAACACAAGCCCAAGCGCCCTTCCCCTACACCTACCCTGCGGTGAATGTCAGAGAGGAGCAGGAAGCTGGCTGAGGGGTCCATGGTAGCCTTGAACACGAGGGGCGTCTGCGGCTGGTCCTGCAGAGTGGGGACGAAGCGCAGCGTCTGGTGACACTGCCAGGACTCGCAGGACCACACCCGCAGCTCAGAGTTGTTGCAGGCGCCCGTCACGGCATACTTCCAGAACTGCACACTGGAGGAGGAGGGGGGGGGGGGGTTATGGCATCATCATCATCATCATCAAACGTGACTTCAATTCCCAGACAGACAAGGTTATAGAGGCCATGTGACCATTCTAATGCGTGTTCTAATCAAAAGAAAAGATGAAAAGCAAAAAGCAAAAGTAAAAAATGAAAAAAATGAAAGAAAAAAAGAGAAAAGGGCAAAAAAAGCCATACTATGTTTTTTATTGTATGGCAAAGGAGGCACCTAAGGTATATATAAAAAAATATTAAAAATGCATGCAAATTACTGCCCCTGTAAAACAATATTAAAAGTTGCCTCTTGGAACACACAACGAAACACAAGGAAATGTATTTTTCATCGCCATGGCTGAGAGAGGAGAATTAAGCGGTTATGATGGAGGGACTAAAGGATAACTTAGCTTTGTCAGTAAGTAAGCATAACAGATAAATAAATAAATAAAATAATAATTAAAAAGCATGAGTGAATAATACATACTCGGGGCTGTGGTGCTTGTGGTCGTCGAGGAAGAAGAGCGCTGAGAGGGGCTTGCCGTCGTGAGGGTTCCACTGGTGCAGGCAGCGCGGGGACTTCTCCTCGTCAGCCATGTACACCTGGGGGAGGAAGGACAGGTGTTGAGACAGGTGTTGGATGATCCGAGTGTTGCCCTTTAACTAAATAACTACAAGAAGGGTCATAAAACTACCCCTGGAATTGCCCTAAACGTCAATGAAAGCCTAGTCAAATCTCTGTACTTGGGGGACAGAAATAAGACTATGATCCTAATACTGGGTTCTAGTAAGTGTTTTTTTGTAAGCTCATGGGTCAAACTATCACAAGGGTCATAAAACTACCCCTGAAAATGCCCAAAACTTCTACAAAAGCCTTGTTAACTATGTGTATTTGAGGGACAGAAATGTTTAAGAATGTGACCCTATAACTGGGTTCTAATGAGTGTTTTATTTAGGCTCATGGCACAGAAGCGTCATAAAACTACCCCTGAAAATACCTAAAACTCTATGAAAGTCTAGCCAAATATGTTTTTTTTTTTTTTTTTTTTTACAGAAAAGGAAGCAGCTTAAGGGCTCAAGTGTAGAAAAAAACACAATAAACATTGCTCCTTAAAGAAGATAAAAGCAAAGAGTGGCCAAAAGAGAGGTCAATTTCGGGTGTAGGTGTCTTGGGGAACAGAAATATGAATATGACTAAAACCCCACCTGGAAAAACTTGACGTAGCCATCCAGCGCAGCCGTGGCCAGGGCAGTGCCGTCGGGGCTGAAGGCGGCGTCGGTGATGGGTGCCGAGTGCTGCTCCATCAACTGGTAACCTGACGCCACCTGGTCACGCCTCAGCTGCCCCCCGCCGTGCTCACGAAGGACCACGCTGATGTTCCAGATCTCGGCCTATGAGAGGAAATAGAGGATGGTGGTGGTGGTGGTACTTGTTATCTATTTTTGTTACAGTAAGGGAGATGAACGAAAGGCTACACAAAAAACAAGAAAAACTCTCCTAAACACATCTCAAGTAGAGGCAAGCAGATGATGATGGAAAAAAAAAGTAATTCCCTAAGCACAGGTATTCCAGAAGCAGTAGTAATAGTAGTGGTAATAGTAGTAGTAGTAGTAGTAGTAGTAGTAGTAGTAGTAGTAGTAGTAGTAGTAGTAGTAGAACATATAATAGCAGTAGTAATAAAAATGTAAAAAATGATTCCTTAAACAGTTATTCCAGAAGTATTAGTATAGCTAGAAGGGTGAACACGGCAGAGTGACCTACACAAGGGCCGTGGGTCAGCACCAGTAAGTGGGCAGGCTCATCCCCCTCCTCGCCCCCAGCCTGCTCGTCGGGGATGTACGGGCACCAGATGATGCGGTGGTGGTCACTCGCCTGCTCCGTCGTGCTGGCCACCTCCACCAGGATCTCGGTGCTGGAAGATTAGAGCCAATGTTGCCAGACTGTCATACTCAGCCTCTTATATTTACCAACTTCCGACCCCAAAAACTGTCTCCTGGCCCCCAATAACTAGATTCATTTATAATTATTGTTAAAATAGTTAATTCCTAATGTTTCTTGGCAATAGTTAGGTGTCAAAAAACGGTAAATACTATGCTCTGAGTACAATAATCTGGCAATGGAGATTAGAGCGTTTGTTGAAGCATGATAACCTAACCCAACCTCACTACCTCTTCCTCACTCACTTGAGGGCAGTTCCGGTGGAGGAGTCGGTGACCTCACACACGTAGAGGGTTCCGTACTGGTCGGTGAAGGCCAGGATGATGCGGTTGGTGATGTGGGCGAAGGCAAGGTCCCGCACCATCCCCCTGATAGTCCTGATGAGGCCCCGGTCACCCGTCTTGTTGTTGATGATGCGCACCATTCCGCTGGTCTTCTGGGGTGCTGGGGGAAGGGAAAAGAAGGATTATGCCCGTGAGTTTATTTGCTGGTCTCTGGGCACTGGAGGAAGGGAGGAGGAAGGTTATGACTCGGTATTAAGTATGTGGTGTAGAGGGCGATAAGTAAGGTTATGCCTAAGTATTTATTCACTGGTCTTTTGGGATGAGGAAGGTTATGAGTATTTTTTCACTGGTTTATTGAGGTGCTGGAGGAAGGGATGAGGAAGGTTATGCCTGAGTATTTATTGGCTGCATGGTGGGAGGGGATATCCAGCATACCAATACCACATGGGAAACACTCCACTAGCCACCACAGAGGCAGAGAAAGACCTGGGAATATATGTTACCAGGCTACCAGTGAAGGCCAAATCCATGGCAAACGCAGCAGACAGGTTAAAATAATAACAATAATAATAATCTAAAAATCTAAATATGTCGATACAAGTCCATAATCTGCGGCACACTCACCCCTGATGGCATAAGCGACATAGTTGCCGGAGGAGTGCTGGGCCACCAGGCTGCCGGAAAGGTAGTGGTGGTCCCAGGAGTAGTTGCTGATGTTGCGCGTGGTGATGGCGGAGGAGCCGGAGGTGTGGCTGGTGGCGGCAACCTCCACCCGGACGTCGGTGCCCACCACGGCGCTGCTCCACCGCTCCTCGTTGGCGCCAAAGGTACTGTCCCACAAGCAGGATGGTCACTAGTTATCGCCTTTGTATTTATTCATTAAGCATAATATAAAACAACAATACAAAGCAAAAACATTCTTCAAAAATAAAGGTGAGCCATATAAAAAAAAATGACCCACAAACAGGTTGGTCAATCATTATCACCATTGTATTTATTCATTAATCAAAATAAAACAATACAAGGCTGGTGAAAACTCTCAAAAAAAAAAAAAAAAAAAAAAAAAAAATACGTACCTACTGAGTTGATGGTAAAAACATTCTTCAAAAATAAAAGCAAACTCACATGGTCTGGGTGGTCTGGCTGGTGCTCAGGAGGGGCTGGTGGCGGCTAGTGCTCTCCTCGTAGCCGCTAGACTCCATCGTGACACTGGGGAGGACAAAGTGAGCAGAATATTAGTCAAGAACTTTAGTATTCTGTGTGTATGGAGCACAAGTCTGAAGTGTCTTTCCCTGCATGCTTCACAACACTGGCCTTGGTTGGATTAATGAATGCTCCTGAGAAAATTATATGGGCCTTTAGACAAGACAAAGTAAATTAAATAAGTAAATCAACAAATATTAACCCCTTGCCTGCGGATTTCCTACAAGAAGACATTACCAAGCTACAGGAATGGAACAAATATTGGTTGCTACAATTCAATGAAGAAAAATGTAAAGTCATGCACCTTGGGAGGAGATATCCAGCATACCAACACCACATGGGAAACACTCCACTATCCACCACAGAGGCAGAGAAAGACCTGGGAGTATATGTTATCAGGCTACCAGTGAAAGCCAAATCCATGCCAATCGCAGCGGATGGGCTAAGTGCTAGAAAGACAATATCCCACTTTTCTCTTGCAATGAAAACTTTCCGGAGAAAAACTGGATAAATATTTGGCTTTCTGATCTTTCACATTCACACTCAAGGAAGAATGTAACGTTAAGTTCTGCTCCTCGTCACTTATTAACACACCTAATCTAATCTACTTAACGAGAGGGCTTTGTTCCCTCCCTGAACTTACCATGACAACATTAGGGCCCTGGTGTGATAGCAAGCATTTTGATAAGACAGTGATGCCGAGAATCAAGCACAGCAACAGACATTACCAGGAAAAGAATGCATCGCTAACCCAACCTTTCATGCAGACGTAACCTAAACCCTTTTCCCACACAGGATCAAGGGCAAATGTGACAGAGATGAATGGCATGCAGTGGTTAGGTATAGGTTTTGTTAGGATAGGTTAGTTTAGGTTTGCTTAGATTGGGTTAGTTTAGGTTTGCTTAGATTAGGTTAGTTTAGGTTTGGTACAGGTTAGTTTAAGTTTTGTTAGGCTAGATTAGGTTTTGTTAGGATAAGTTAGTTTAGGTTTGTATGTTAGGTAAATTTAGGTTTGCTTAGGTTGGGTAAGTTTAGGTTTTGTTAGGTTAGTGTAAGTTTGGTTAAGCTAGATTAGGCTTTGTTAGGATAAGTTAGTTTAGGTTTGCATGTTAGGTAAATTTAAGTTTGCTTGGGTTGGGTAAGTTTAGGTTTGCTTAAGTTAGGTTAGTTTAGGTTTAGTTTAATTTCTAATCATGTGCACCTTCATATTATGGTCAAGGTCCATGTATATTTGCCCTATAACCCTAAAAGAAAGCATATGTAGTATTGCGAGGTGGCGGGGATAAACTATACATTTACCAGCCAGACATATGACCTCACACCTACGCCCATTTTGCTGTCAGGGGAGTCATGTGGGATGGAATTAGGGCCATGGGTTAAGGGCTTAGGGGGCCATATTTACTATTATTAACTAGAATATGGCCATAGATTAAGGGTCAGGGGGCCATATCTGATTGCAAACGAGTCACATGGAAATGATTATAATATTTGATGTGTCTCAGTCAGTCCTCCTTCCCTTATATTCAACATACTGCCTCACAAACCACTATTCCTCAGCTTAGTACAGTTCTTCGTATTACAATTCTTATCCTTCTCTTTTTTTCCAATATATTGCAACACTTGAGGTAACCCAGTCAGTTGTCCGCCCCTATAAGGCCCACACCCCCTTCTTCAACACATGTTTTCCTTGGCCACACTACACATGGCCTTCTGTTAACCTTTCAGGAATACTCGCCGTCCATTTGGCTTCTTCCTAGTATTTTATTCACTTCCTGGGGCAAAGATAAACGTGAGAAAATGGCAAAACACATAAAAGATTACCCGGTCTGTCCCTTACTGGTGCCCACAACGCCCACTTAAACCCATATTTCCCATGTCCACACTACACTATTCTCTCTGTTCATCCTCTAGAAATACTCTCCGTCTATTTAGCTTCTTCCTCGTACCTTAGTCACTTCCTGGGGCAAAGGCAAAGTTGAGAAATGGCAAAACAGATAAAAGATTACCCGGTCTGTCCCTTACTGGTGCCCACAACGCCCACTTAAACCCATATTTCCCATGTCCACACTGTACTATTCCCTCTGTTCATCCTCTATAAATACTCTCCGTCTATTTAGCTTCTTCCTCGTACCTTAGTCACTTCCTGGGGCAAAGGCAAAGTTGAGAAAATGGCAAAACACATAAAAGATTACCCGGTCTGTCCCTTACTGGTGCCCACAACGCCCACTAAAACCCATATTTCCCATGTCCACACTACACTACTCCCTCTGTTCATCCTCTATAAATACTCTCCGTCTATTTAGCTTCTTCCTCGTACCTTAATCACTTCCTGGGGCGAAGGCAAAGTTGAGAAAATGGCAAAACAGATAAAAGATTACCCGGTCTGTCCCTTACTGGTGCCCACAACGCCCACTTAAACCCATATTTCCCATGTCCACACTACACTATTCCCTCTGTTCATCCTCAGGAAATAATCTTCGTTAATTTAGCTTCTTCCTCGTACCTTAATCACTTCCTGGGGCAAAGGCAAAGTTGAGAAAATGGCAAAACAGATAAAAGATTACCCAGTCTGTCCCTTACTGGTGCCCACAACGCCCACTTAAACCCATATTTCCCATGTCCACACTAATCTATTCCCTCTGTTCATCCTCAGGAAATAATCTTCGTTAATATAGCTTCTTCCTCGTACCTTAATCACTTCCTGGGGCAAAGGCAAAGTTGAGAAAATGGCAAAACACATAAAAGATTACCCGGTCTGTGTTGCTTACTGGTGCCCATAACGCCCACTTAAACCCATCCTCTAGAAATATTCTCCGTTAATTTAGCATCTTTCTTGTACCTTAATCACTTCCTGGGGCAAAGATAAGGTTGAGAAAATGGCAATACACATAAAAGATTACCCGGTCTGTGTCCCCTACTGGTGCCCACTTAAACCCATATTTCCCATGTCCACACTACACTATTCTCTCTGTTCATCCTCTAGAAATATTCTCCGTTAATTTAGCATCTTTTTCGTACCTTAATCACTTCCTGGGGCAAAGATAAAGTTGAGAAAATGGCAAAACACATAAAAGATAACCCGGTCTGTGTTCCTAACTCGGCCCCTCACCGCCTTTTTCAACCCCTATTTCCCATGTCCACACTACACATATCCTTCTGTTGATCCACCAGAAATAATCTCCATCCATTTATCTTCCTTTCCGTACCTTGTGGACCGTTGGGAGTAGCGAGAAAGACGAAGAAATGGCAAAAGACACGAGATATTTTCAAACGGCGGTCAGGTTGTCACTTCTGAGGCCCATGGACCCGAGCATGGTGCAGGGGGGACCATCTTCATATTTGTCCTTACTTTTTTTCCTACTATGCTTTATTTATCATTCATTTGTCCTTTCCACCCTATTTTTCTGCTCTTATCATCGTCTTTTCCTTTATTTTCTGCTCTTATATTAGCCTTACTTTGCTCTGTGGCTTACAAACCATCTTATTTTTTGACCTCTTCTCCCCCTGTTTTTCCTCTTTTTAGCTTTATTTTGCTTTATGTGTTCTGTAATTCCTTTTTATTAGTTGTCTTTCATTTTCTCTCGGTTACTTTCACTGGTTTATCAATAGCCTATATCTAAAACACGGGAAGAAATAACTCATTAATCATCACTTGCTATATAGTCTACCGTACATTTATTGAAGTAGTTATAGAGTAATATTTATGGTTGGTATTACAATTGACACTTTTGCTTGTCACATCAGCTATTTCTAAAGGTCAAAGGGGAGATCAATCTGGTAATGAGTGTCTTTTTTGGCTCAGGACACAGAAGAAGGGTCAAACTACAACCAGGGTCATAAAACTACCGCTGGAAATGCCCATAACTCCTACGAAAGCCTTGTCAAATATGTGTTCTCAGGCGGCGAAATGTCTTTTAATACATCCCATATATATGTAACCGTGCAGTGCAAAAGTTGGGCTATGTTGTGTGTGCATGGAAAATTATTATAACGAGGAAACTTTTGAGGTGCAACCATTTCCTTTTTATTTTTGACGACTTTTAAGAGTGGTGACTAAATAATACCGATATACGTATGTCATTATTAATTTTATGATGATACGTTTTGTTGTGGGTGAGTCAGTGTTACCAGATGCTTATGAACTTGATATTCATCATCATCATCATCATTTCATCGACGCCTGCTCCTAGGAGCTCCCACCATGCAGGGGATGGCCACGGCAGAAGAGCTTCCAACTTTCTCTATCCAGACACTCCCTCCTTGCCTGCTCAAAGTTTCTCAAAGATCTTTCCCCCCTCTCCCTAACGTACTCTTGCACCCTATCCCTCCATTTCACTGGAGGTCGTCCTAGGCCTTTATAGCATTCCCTCCCTCTATCTCACTCACATACACCCTTCTGGTCATCTTACTCTCCTCCATTCGCTCCATGTGGCCAAACCACTTTAAGGTCTGTCGCTTCACTTCTTCCACCACTCCACACTTCTTCCCTTCACCCCTGTGACACATTCCAAAATGCTCGTACACACTTTCATTACTCATTCCATCCATTCTACTCACACCACAAGCACTCCTCAAATAACTCATTTCCACTGCCTGCACTCTAGATCTCTGCTGACTTTCATTCCAGGCCCACGTTTCACTTTTTTTTTTTTTTTTTTTACGTCGTTTGCCTGTTGCGCCGGTAGGCATCTTCCTGGTGGGGCCTGATGGTCGGCCCAAGGCTTCTTCCAGGTGGGGCCTGATGGTCGGCCCAGCCCGTTCTGGCGCAGGCGAGTGTTTATAGTGGCGCCATCTTGCATTGGCTCATGCTGCCCCCCGGAACTCGTTCTTGATTCGCTTGGACGGCTTTCCGGGTTGATGGGTGGTCTTCAGGACAGCATGTGGGTAGTTTTAAGCCACTCGGCGGTGACTGAAAAATCCGAGTGGTAGCGTGAGGATTCGAACCCGCGTCGTCCATCACGCGGTGAATGTGAGCCCAGTACGCTACCAGTTCGGCCACACTATCAAAAACACTGACCAAATTTTGTAGGTCACTTTCATTTTCAGCAATGAGCACCGTGTCATCAGCAAACAGTATCGAATTCAGTACCCACTTACTTCCCTCATCGAACAGTCTTACTCCAACTTCTCGAACTTTGCCCTTAATTTCTCTAATGACACCATCCATATAAATATTGAATAACCATGGTGACATGACGCACCCTTAATTATTGTCTTAAGCCCACTTTTATCTCAAAATGTTCACTTGTTTCTCCAGTAATTTTGACACATGCAGATGCATCCTCATAGAAAGACTTTATTGCACTAAGCAGTTTTTCTCCCACACCATATCTTTAAAACATCCCACAATGCAATCCAATCGACTCTGTCATATGCTTTTTCTAAATCCATGAAGGCAGCGTATAGTTTCTTTCCTTTTGCTATTATTTTTTCTACTACCATCCTGAAGGCAAATATCTGATCCACACATCCCCTTCCTTTCCTGAAGCCTCCTTGCTCTTCACTGATTTTCTCTTCTGTAATTCTTTGCACCCTCTCGATCTATTATGACTTTTCCATATAGCTTTCCGGGCATACTCAGGAGACTTATACCTCTATAGCTCCCACATTCCCCTCTCCTGCCCTTCCCCTTGTAAACTGGGACAATGGTGCCTTTACATTTTTTAATCTTTTTATTGCCTGATTTACTTCTTCATATGTTATACTTCTTTCTTTATATATACTCCTCCTCGATCTACCTCTACTGAGTCTACTCAAAACTGCTGGTGTTACAGCTGCTGGACGTCCACCCTCAAAATTCATTAAGTTTTTGAAATATTCTCTCCATCTTTCTTTCACAGCTTCCCCGTCTTTCAACATCTTTCCATTCTCATCCATAACCTCATTTATTTTACTTGAGGAGATATTTTCTGCATTTCTTTCAATATGATTTCCTGTTCCCTTTATATTTTTCACTTAGTCTTTTTCCAAAGTCTTCATCAATTAACTCTTCTTACTTTCTTTTATATATTGCTTGATATTTCACTGGATAAATAAAATATTGCAATCCCTTGAACATCTGCACTGAAACAAGAGTATGATATGAGTAGTACAGTTCTATCTTAGCATATTACTTCTTAAAAATCGGAAAATAGGCCGTATGAGAAACAAATATAGGAGGGAGGAGATATATAGGAGTGAATGGCTACCAAGGTGTGAACTTTGTGGTGGCAACACTTGGCGTGGCTGAAGGAAGAAAGAAGAAGAAGAAGGGGAAGAAGAGGGAGTTTGCTGATGCGTTTCTTCTTATTTGGTGATGGCTGAGTTCACTGAGGACTTCACACACTCAGTAAGTCAGTGTGGAAGACTTAGGGAGGGAGGCAAAAGGGGAATACTTAAGGGTGATAAAGGAATATATCATTGTTCTCCACCTGACTCGGCCATCTAGCATTGTTTACTGTGTTATCGTTTCTTATCATTGTTATTCTCTGTCTTCTTGTTTTACATCATTACGTGGAGAGAGAAGCTGTCTTTGTCTTTGTTGTATTATCTCCCATACCATTGTCTTATCTCTGTCTAATGTGTCTATCGTAGTCTATCATCCGTATTATGCTGTTTTATATCATTCCATGGAGAGAGAATCTATCATTGTCTATTGTATTATTGTGTCTCATATCATTGTCTATTATCTCTGTCTAATGTGTCTATCATACTGTCTTATATTATTCCGTGGAGGGAGAATCTGTCATTGTTCTTGCAGTTCTTGAGTCCATATCCTAAAACGTTTTGGGGCTTAGGGTCATGTTTTTAATCCATTGTCTATTATATATGTCTATCATACTGTCTTATATCATTCCGTGGAGAGAGAATCTTGTCATTGTTCTTGCAGTTCTTGAGTCCATGTCCTCAAACCATTTGGAGCAACCCCGTTAAGGAAAATAAGGACAATAAATGAGAAGAAAAAGCAGAAATAGAGATAGATAGGTTGCAAATCACAGATGAACAGGATACAAATTACTGATAAAAATAGGTCATGAATTACATGCGAATAGGTTACCAAGGAGAACAACAAGACCTGGAAGTGTTAGAAATAGAGGAAGGATTAGCACTGGACCGAGCAAGATGGAGGAGGATCATTGCAAGTCCAACCCCAAGAATAGGAGATGGGCCATAAACAAAAAAGAAGAGGAAAAATGTGAATAGGTTACAGATTACTAACGCCCTCCTCCTTCTCTCCCGCAGCACAAGGCTTGCTTCCAGTGCAACGGTTACTATGGCCCAAACTTCTGCCAGCCGCTGTGTGCCACCTGTCATGTGTTCCTGTACCCTGATGACCCCTCCAAGCCAGCCCTCGTGCGGCCTTACCATGAGGTGCGACCTAGTGTGTGTGGGTGTGGATGTGTGTTTATATGTAGGGGTGGAGTTTTTTCAATGTCTTTTTTTTTTTCTCGAGTTGATATGCATTATCATATTCCATAAATTTTCCTATTGATTTTATTTGTAGTTTTTCAGCTTGTGTTTTTAATGTTTTCTCATGTTAAAATTCACCGCTCATCACTTTGTCCTTTCCCCAGGAGACAGATGACGGGGACTCGGGAAATGAAGAACCAAGGGAACCGGGGGACTACTACCAGACCCAGGAGCAACTTCCCCCTGAGGCTGCCCCCCAGGCCTTCCCCCAGCACACCATAGACCCAAAGGCGTACCAGGCTGTAGCCGCAGCGATGGACCACGAAGACTTTGACTACATGGAGACAGGGGAGGCCGGGGGTGACGCTAGGGGTGGAAACAGCAGTGGGGGAGTAGGGGAAGGGGTGTCTGGGGGCGGCATGGACATGGTCGTGGGTATGGAGATTCCGGGGGGTGCCAACGGTGTGGGACTGAATCTTGGGGGCATGTGTGGAGGCGCTGGTGGTGGTGCTGGTGGTAGTGGTGGCGGTGGGGGGGGAAGCGCCTCACCAGGGAATGGGATGATGTTGGGGGGTCATGAGGGGTGTGGGAGGGGGGCTGCTGGGGTGAGGGAGAATAACGTGGGAGGCCCTGGGGGAAATATGAGGATGGCCAAGGCTCGGGTGCCCACGGTGAGGGGGAGCGAGAGTCGTGTCATGGTCCAGCCTGTCCAGCCGGCGCTACAGGAACAGATCGCGAGGCTGACGAGTCCAAGGCCAAGCGAGAATCTGGACCCCACACTGATTCACCGCATGCCCCCGGAAGGTAAGTGTTGTTGGGTGTTGCGTTGGATAGGTGGGGTGTTGTGTTGGGTGAGTATTGTATAGGATGTGTGTAATGTAGGCTCCTTTCTCCCTTCAAAAGACATCCCATATAATACAAAACCTCTCTCTCCCTTGTCCCAGTGTCGATGTTGGAGTTTAACTTCCTGGAAAATGACAAAAGAAGTAAAAAAACTCCTACCATGTATTGCTAACTTACCCCTTTATAAACGATGGTACAAAATAACACAAAACCTCTCTCTCTTGTCCTAGTGTGGATGCTCGTGTTCAACTTCCTGGACGACATGACGCTGTGGGCGGTGGGCCAGGTGTGCAGGCGGTGGAGCCAGCTGGTGCGCCGCTACGTGCCGGAGGACCAGTGGCGCCTCTACACCAGCCGACGGTGGCCGCTCTTCTCCAACCTGTACAAGGAGGTGCCCTGGCAGCGCGTCTACACCAAACTGTGAGTCGAGGCAATGGTGTTCTTTTCGTGGGATTTATATTTTTCTCATGGGATTTATAGTTTTTTCATGGGAGTTATAGTTTTTTCATGGGATTTATAGTTTTTTCATGGGATTTATAGTTTTTTCATGGGATTTATAGTTTTTTCATGGGAGTTATATTTTTTTCATGGGATTTGTAGTTTTTTAATGGGAGTTAATGTTTTTTTCGTGATCTATAGTTTTATGAGTTCTAAGGTTCAAGTAATTTACTGTCATGTTATTTATACTATTTTGTAATCTTTAGTTGTACGAGTTCTAATGCGGAAATGGTTTAGTGTCATGTCATTTATAGTTTTGTGTGATTTATAGTCTTATGAGTTCAGAGGTTTAAATGGTAGTCTTATATTCTTGTGTCCCATTATGAGTGTAGTCCATCCTTGTGTACCTTTGTGAAGAGGCTGCTGTGAGTGAAATGAAGCAGAGGTGTGGACAGGGTGGCGTACTATAGGTTGATAGTTTAATGGTAATGACAATGATAGTACTAACAAGAGGTGATTAATGAGGAAAAGATGCTGGGAGGTGTGTGTGAGTGTGTAGCCAGTTGATACAGCCGTCCCTCAAATAGTATGGTTTCCTATACTTCGGTTTTGATTTGATGTGGATTTTCTAAGAAGATTTTTAAGGATTTTTAAATATCCCAGTGAGCAGGAAATTTTAAAATCCTAAAAGATCTTCCATGACAATCCGTATAAAACCGAAACCGTACAATTTGAGGGACAACTGTAATGTGGTGTTATTGTGTGTATGTAAGAGTATGTGAAGGTGGATGTTGGTATCACCGTTGCCAGAGTGTCGTAATCAGAGCCGCGTATTTACTGGTTTCTGGCCCATAATTGTTGCCAAGAAACACCAATAATTAACCATATAAACGATAATCATATATGAAGGCAGTTATTTGGGTGATGAAAGCAGTTTTTGGGTCGGAAATCGGCAAACATAATAGGCAGAGTACGACAATCTGGAAACATTGGTTGGTATGCATTTTACCCTCACCATCCTTTCTAACTCGTCTTTCCATCTCCCTTCCACCCACAGGACAGAGAGTGCGCCCTGCTACATGTGCCTCCATAAGATGTCTCTGCTCACTCAGCCCCTCAACAACGAGAACTCTTGGAGGAGAAACCGCTTGCGCAACGAACTCAGAAGTAAGACTCGCACACACGCACTCATGATTACTTTATTTTATATTCTTTATGCAAGGTCTGACATTCTGGTACCTCTTATGTTGCTATGTGGGAGTAGGGTTTTCCGTGCTTTGTTTTCTGTGTATGATCTATATTTTTATGGGAAAGGAAGCAGCTCAAAGGAAAAAAGGAAGAGAATAGAAAAAGGCACGCCACAACCCCTTTCCACCTCATGCCTCACCCTCTCTCTCACTCTCCCCTACCCCAGCGCTGCGGTCCGACCCCCCGGAGGGTATCCAGGCGTGCCCGCTGGACAAGTCGTCGGTGCACTGGCAGGCGTCCATCCGCGGCCCCGCTGGTTCGCCTTACGAGGGGGGCACCTTCTTCCTCTACATACAGATTCCTCACAGGTGGTTAACCAGGGCTCGTTAGGCAGATAGAGTGATAGATATATAGCTAGAAGGCTAGAGAGAGGGATGATAGATAGATAGGGGAGTGAGTTAGCAAGTAAGTAGGTGAATATGCTCTTCTAATGCAAGATAATGTTACTGATGGTGGAAGTTATTTAAGTATGTTCTCCACCTTGAGTATTGATGGTGGTACTGCCTTTAATCAGGTCCTTGTGATGCAGTTAAATCAGGTTCTGTGATGCAAAACCTAGGCCATATCTTCTTCCATTAAGAGTTGCCATTTCCAACAGATCAACACATTAATACTGGATGGCTTTTATTTTCCTTATCCATTGTTTCATCACATCCATCATTCATTTTCTTATCTAGCTTTTATACCTTAAACATCTTTCTCCTTCCTCAATGATTCCCCTTCCTTCAGCTACCCTCTCTGCCCCCCATCGCTGTCTTTTATTTTCCTTATCCATTGTTTCATCCTATCAATCATTAATTTTTCTCATCTCCCATTACATTACCTTCTGCCCATTGTATCCTCCTCCCCTTCTTCTCCTGCAACGCTCCTCTATACCCACCATTATACCTCAAAGAGCTCTCTCCTTCATCAGCAATTCCCCTTTTCACATCCTTGACATATGCCCATAACTTTATCTTCTTCCCAATGAATCCTCCTCCTATTCTACAACCATCATACCTCAAACATTTTTCTCCTTCCTCAATGATTCCCCTTCCTCCAGCTACCCTCTGTGTCCCCCCATCGTGTGCTTCATCACCAAGATCTTCCACCCCAATGTGTCGCGCCACGGAGACATCGGCATTGACTCCATCCAACACAACTGGTCCCTGGCGCTCACCATCTCCAAGGTTCTCATCTCCATACAGTCGCTGCTCACTGACCCCTACACTAAGGTGGGTATAGGGGGGGGTGATGGTGTGTGTGTGTGTGTGTGTGTGTTTTGATATAATTTTTTTTTTGCTTTAAACTGCTTCCTTTGGTAAAAAAAAGGCCATAAAAAGTAGAATATAAGTAAATGAAAGAAAAAATGAAGGAAACTAAATAAAAAAATAAGAAAGGAATGAAAGAAAAAAATTAGTAATAGAAAAATTAAGAGAAAAGTAAACGAAAAAATACAAAATAATTTTTTTTTAAGAGTAAAACAAGAAAAAAGGAACAAAAAATATAATAAAAAGAAAAAATGAAAGAAAAGAAAAGTAAATGGAAAGACAAAGTAAAAAGAAACAACAAAAGAAAAGAAAAAGTAACTAAAAAGAAAGTAAATAGAAGAAAAAATAAAAAAAAGGGAAAAAGCAGTAACAACCTCCCCCTCGTTCAGGTGTGCATGGAGCCTGAGATCGGGCTTCTCTACGAGTCCAACAAGAAGCAGTTCGAGCGCGTGGCGAGGCGCTGGACGTGGAGGTACGCCATGCACGACGCCCTCTACCCCGAGCCCTCGCCCTTCCTGCCGCTGCCCCTGCATACCACCTGCGGCCCCTCTACACAGGTAAGGGTATGGAGTTAAGGGCGACTGTATTATAAAAGACTCAATACCTAAGGGAGATCCAAGGAAGACCTGAGACCCTATAAAGACCTAAGAAAGAAGTCTATTATTATTATTATTATTATTATTATTATTATTATTATTAGTAGTAGTAGTAGTAGTAGTATCATTGTAAGAGATAGATCAGGTGGAGATAGACAAGTTCAAACACTATAATTTTCTAGGGTAAAAAATATCCTAAATTGCTGAGGTTAACAAACATAAAGGAACAAATTAACAAATGGTGTTGATCTATTTCTGTTTGAAGGAAAAAGGTGAATCAAAATAGCAAGGGAGAAGATTTGCCTATTTCTACCACTCCTAATTTTTTGTTGTCTTGTAGATGGAGACCGAGGAAGGCGGCGGCGGCGGCGGTGGTGGTGGTAGCGGCAGTGGCAGTGGCAGTGGTGGCGGAGGAGGTGGTGGTAGTGGCGGTGGAGTGGCGACAAACGGAGGTCACGGAGAACCGGAATCTAGAGTGCCAATGTTCTTTACCTAACCACTGGCACCTCCACTCCAAAGGTGCCTATACTGTATCTCCCTCACGCGCACACACACACACACACACACACACACACTTAGATGTATATATTAGTCATGTGCACAGACTCAAGAATAAATAAATTGGAGATACATACATAGAGGCCAGGGCTGTATAGGGGTGTGTATAGAGGATGTTAACTGTATAGGCCTCTTTGTGATATACAGGCTGTTCTATATAGGGCAAGTAGTGTATATGGGTAGTGAGGTGAAGGAAGGAAGGGAAGGGAAGGGAAGAGGTGTTGGCTGTGGATAGGAAGGAAAGGGAAAGGAAGACATTGGCTTTGGGTAGGAAGGAAAGGGAAGGAAAAAAGGTGTTAGGAAAGGGAAATGGAGAGGAGAGGGAAATTTATTGGCTATGGGAAGGAAAGGGAATGGAAGAGGGAGGTGTAAGGAAAGGGAAATGAGGAAATATTGGCTATGTGTAGGAAGGAAAGGATAGGGAAAAGGGAAATGGAGGAAAGGGAAAGATATTGGCAGTTGGTAGGAAGGAAAGGATAGGGAAAATAGAGTTCGGGAGGAAAGGTAATTGAAGAGGAGATGAAAAGATAGGCAGGAAAGGGAATGGAAGAGATATTATCTGCACTGGTTACAAAAAAGAACAAGAAATTAGATTGTAAGATAAAGGAAGGAAAGGGAAGGGAAAAAGAAGAGGAGGTTAGGAGGGAAAGGAAAGAAGGGAAGAAGAAGAGGAAGACAGGAAGGGAAGGGAATGGAAGAGGAAGAAGAAGAAGCAGTATTGTCGTCTGTTTTGGGGATAAGGGAACAAAAAATTGGCTCAGGCTAGAAATTAGGACCCCACTTCTATGCTAATAATTCCCCTTTGCTCCTTACAGTTTATTTATTTTCAACGAGTATATTGTATGATCAGGCTCTCCATACTCACACACACACTCCTTCATTTGTCCGTGATGCATTAAGTTTTTCATACACTCATCCCCTTCTCAGTTTGCCTAGCATTACTTAATATTTATCCTCTTTGTGCTTCGGAGAATGTGTTCATATGATGTTTTCAGGTATTTAGATAACAGGAAGGAGGTTTTTGAGTTCATTGTATACTAAAATGCGTGTGTGAATGTATGAGAGAAAGAGAGAGGAAGAGTGAGTGAGTGTGTGGATGATTTCCGAGAGTCGTGAATGAGCTCCTTCACACACATGGCATTGCGTTAACTTAGTGATGCAAAAAATGAGACTAATTGGTGCTAAAGGAAGACAGTGAGAATGTTCATTAAGGATTTTTTAACTCTTGTGACAGTGGTAGCAGTAGTTGTAGTAGTAGTAGAAGCAGTAGTAGTAGTAGTTGTATCATGGCATTCATATAGGAGGTGAGGAGAGATTAGAAGATAAGGAAGAGATAGGTTTGGTGTTGAGAAAATATTTTACCCTTGTACATTAAAACCAGTGGACATATCTCACCCCTTTTCATGACTCTTTCGGGCAGTGTAGGGAAGGTGGATGCAGGTAGGTGTGCACTGCGGATAACATAATCATAAGTACATTAAAAACTATACCTATATCTCGTCTTTTTGTGTCCAGTGTCGTGTAACTTGTGTGATCGTATGGAAGAAAAACAAACTTCCTTTTCCACTCCCTTTTCCTGGTAATTCTAAACTCTTCCTATGACCTTCTCTTTCCTTCTTACCTTCCTAACCATGCATTGTTTTCCACCTGGGTCGTGCTGGAGATAATTAACCTGTCCGCTGCGATTGGCATGGATTTCACCTTCACTGGTACCGTAGCCTGGTAACATATACTCTCAGGTCCTTCTCTGCCTCTGTGGTGGATAGTGGAGTGTTTCCCATGTGGTATTGGTGTGCATGACTTTACATTCTTCTTTATTGAATTGTAGCAGCCACTTTTTGTTCCATCCCTGTAGCTTGGTGATGTCTTCTTGTAGTCAAGGGGTTAACTCTTCCTATTTCCTTCTCTCTTTTCTACCTTGTTCGTGCTCGAGATGATTAACGAGTTCTCGAATGACAGGTGGACATGAGGACGTGGAAAGGAAGTCTGGGTCTCGCTTTGACAGGTTAACGAACAATGAAATACCTGTGCCTAAGTTTTTGTATAAGCATGAAGTGTTATTTATTTTATTTGTGGTGCGGTGGTTAGCGTGCCTAGCTACGAATCCTTGGGCCTGGGGTTGAGTCTCGGCCTGGGTAGTCTAAGTGCAGATCATCCAGTTCATCGTCCCTTTCCTGCTGGTCGATAAATGGGTACCTGGGGAAGATAAACTGTGGTAACTTTTTTATTTATTTTTATTTATTTTTTATTTATTTTACATCAGAGGACACGGCTTAAGGGCAACAAAAAGAGTGCAAAAAAAGCCCGCTACTCGCCGCTCCCACTAACCCTGTGTCTTACCTATCCCAAGCTCAAGGGCTAATGTGACAGAGATGAACGCTGAGGTCATGAGCATCTATAGTGTATTCTTTTTTTGCCACAATACCACCACTTCTTTTTCTTACCTCTCTCTCTCTCTCTCTCTCTCTCTCTCTCTCTCTCTCTCTCTCTCTCTCTCTCTCTCTCTCTCTCTCTCTCTCTCTCTCTCTCTCTCTCTCTCTCTCTCTCTCTATCATATCTTTACTAATTTCATATTATTACGGTATTTTCTTTTCCTCCTCCTTAACCGTCTCTGTCTTTACTCTTTTGCTATCTTATTTTTTATCTCTGTGCATGTGTGTGTGTGTGTGTGTGTAGGTGGGTGGGTGTAGGTTATCTCTCTCTCTCTCTCTCTCTCTCTCTCTCTCTCTCTCTCTCTCTCTCTCTCTCTCTCTCTCTCTCTCTCTCTTGTGCAATCATCCCGCAATGTGGCAACCTATCGGTTATTCATGAAGCACACACACACACATCTGGAAGAGGAAGAGGAAGAAGAGGAGGAGGAGGAGGAGGAGAAGAGAGGACTTGTTATATGGGTCACAAATTATTTCCTCCCTCTCTCTCTCTCTCTCTCTCTCTCTCTCTCTCATTTCAAACACACACACACACACACACACACACACACACACACACACACACACACACTAAGAGGCTTATGTGTGTGTTCCGATACTCGCAAGCTTAGTGTTTTTTTTTGTTTGCTTGTTTTTTTTTTGTTATTTTTCGTCCTTTCGTTTTTTTATTTGTTTATTTTTCGTTTTCGTGTTTTGTTTATTTTTGACTTGAAAGTGTTAAATGATTTGTTGTTTAGATAGATAGATAGATAGGCAATTAGAGAGAGAGAGAGAGAGAGAGAGAGAGAGAGAGAGAGAGAGAGAGAGAGAGAGAGAGAGAGAGAGAGAGAGAGAGAGAGAGAGAGAGCCTATATACTACTAAAACTACTAACAAAATAAATAAAAAAAAACAATAAAATGAACTAATCAACGAAAGAAGGAAGTATCAATTAACTAAACGTGGGAATGAAGGAAGGGAGGCCGCGAATCGAACCCGGGCCCTCAGAGGAGAAGTCTAGGCAGCGTACCAACAGGCCCACCCGAAACTGACCTCTTTTGGGCACTCTTTACTATTGTCTATTATGGGAACGGTGAGTAGCGGGCTTTTTTTTTCTCTCTGCACTCTTTTTGTTACCCATGAGCCGTCTCCTTTGCTGTAATGAAAAAAAAAGATAAAAGGTCACCGTCCCAAAAGCCCCGGGCAGAGTGTCGTCTATTATGAATGCTCCGGTTCGATTCCCGGCTCTCGGCGGCGTACATATCGATATCTTTCACGGCGGCGATATTGCAGTTTATCTTATGAAGGAAGGAAGGAAGGAAGGGAGTGTAACGTGATGAAGGAAATAGTGCTTGGAAGGGAGGTAGGGCGTAAAGGAAGGAGGGAAAGAAGGGAGTAAAGGGAGGAAGTATAGAAGTAAGACGAAGAAAGAAACGAAGGAAGGGAGTGTAATGAGACAAAGGAAATAGTGCTTGGAAGGGAGGAAGGGCGTAAAGGAAGGAAGGAAGGGAGTGTAAAGAGGTGAAGGAAATTGTGCTTGGAAGGGAGGAAGGAAGGGAGTGTAATGAGATGAAGGAAATGTAGTGTTTGGAAGGGAGGAAGGGAGTAAAGGAAGGAAGGGAGTGTAATGAGATGAAGGAAATGGTGCTTGGAAGGAAGGAAGGGCGTAAAGGAAGGAAGGGAGTGTAATGAGATGAAAGAAATGGTGCTTGGAAGGAAGGAAGGGCGTAAAGGAAGGAAGGGAGTGTAATGAGATGAAGGAAATGTAGTGTTTGGAAGGGAGGAAGGACGCAAAGGAAGGAAGGGAGTTGAAAAAAGAAATAAAGAAAGGAAGGAAATAAAAAAAAAAAGAATATATTTAGACGTAAAGGAACCGGTGCTTGATAGGCGGCGAAAGACCTTGAGTGAACATCAGAAAGAAGAAGAAGAGGAGGAGGAAGAGGGGGAAGAAGAAGAGGAGGAAGAGGTGGAGGAGGGAGGGAGAGATTCAGCAGGTGTTCCTCACATCTGTGGAGCGAAGGTGTGTGTGTGTGTGTGTGTGTGTGTATGCGGGGCCAGATGTGGGTTGTGCGGGTGATGAGAGAGAGAGAGAGAGAGAGAGAGAGAGAGAGAGAGAGAGAGAGAGAGAGAGAGAGAGAGAGAGAGAGAGAGAGAGAGAGAGAAAGGATGGTCAAAATAAGAATAAAATAGGTCGACGAGAGATAGAAAAGGAGAAAAGAGGTTAGAGAAAAGGAGAAAAAAAAGAAGAGGTAGAGATTCGAAGACATAAGAGAAGAGTTGAATGCTGAATAGGTTGCATCAGAAAAGGGTTTGAAAAGAGTTAGAAATAGGGGGTGAAGAGAGAGGGGGAAGGAGGGAGGAAGAGAAGGAGGAGGTGGAAGGGGAGGGAGAAGGGAGAGCAGATGTGTATGTTCGAGAGGGAGAGGGAGAGGGAGGGAGAAACAGGGGGTGAGGGAGACACACACACACACACACACACACACTCACTCACAGTCACAGATCCAGCCTTGTCTAACACACACACACTCACTCACTCACTCTCTTTTACGTGGAAAACAACAAAAAAAAGAGAAAGAGAGAGAGAGAGAGAGCAGAGTTTCCGCCACTACGTGTATAGATATAAAAGTGAGATAGAGAAAGAGAGAGAGGAAGAGAAAGGAGAAAGAAAGTGGTCGTATTTTGTGACGAAAGAAAAGATAAAGAAATAAGAGAGAAAGAAAAGAAGGAAAGAGATTATAATATACGTTCCGGTGTAGACAGAAAGAGAGAAATAAAGAAAAAATAAAAGGTTGATATAAACATTGAAAAGAGAGAGAGAGGAAGTATTCTGTGGCTGAAAATAAAGAGAAAAGGGAAAAAAAGAGAAAGAAAATGTAAAGAGGAAAGGAGAGAGAAAAAAATAACAGGGTGGAAAAGAGAAAGGAAATGATGATAATGGAAAAAAAAAGAAAGAGAGAAATTCTAATATGTTGTTGTGTGTAGAGAAAGAGAACGAGAGAGAGAGAAAAAAGAAAGACCAGGGTAGAAAAGAAAGGAAATAATAATAAAGAGAGCAAAAGAGAGAGAGAGAGAGAAAAAAATATATACGATGCTGTGTTCAGAAAAAAAAAAGAAAAAAATATTGATAACGCAAAAATGTCGTAATAATAAAAAAAAGAATAAAAAAAATTAAAATCGAAATTAAATAAAGTAAAATAAATAATAAATGAGGAAAACTATTAAAATTGTGTGTTGAAAGTTGACTCATGTGATGGAACCAGAGAGAGAGAGAGAGAGAGAGATTGTTTGGTCATACTAGATTAAAATAAATATTACTCCACAGTATCTCTCTCTCTCTTTCTCTCTATCTATCTATCTGTCTATCTATCTATATATCTATCTATTTATCTATCTATCTGTCAGTCTGTTCTTCGTTTTGTGTATATATAACTTTTTTCTACATTGCTCTCCAAATGATTGAGCGAAATGGACAATCTCAACGGAGTGAAATGCAAACAGGAAAACCCATTGCCTGCTTGCTCTCTCTCTCTCTCTCTCTCTCTCTCTCTCTCTCTCTCTCTCTCTGTATGTGTGTTTGTGTGTTTGTGTGTGTGTTTGTGTATGTATGTGTGTGTGTTTTCTCTCGTCTCTCAGTTCCCATACACACATACATACATACATACATACATACATACCCACATACATACATACATACATACATGCATTTACATACTCCAATGTCTTACTGTTTGCCTCTTGCAGGAAATAGATTGAAAGGGGAGGTGAAGGAGAGGAGAGGAGAGGAAGGAAAGGAAGGAAGGAAGGTGAAAATAGTGTTTGAACTTACCTGGAAAATCACACCTGAGGAAATTAATTAGTAAAGGTGATGAAGGTGAACTATAATTAGGTGAAGAAAATAATATAGCAAAAAAAAAAAAAAGACAGACGGAAAGAAAATAAATAAATAGATAAAAAGGGAGAAAGAAAAGATTAACCAAAGGAAGGAAAAGGAGAAGAAAAAGAGGAATAGCAGAAAGAAAGAAAGAGAAAAATAACATCCATTAATAAGAAACTAAAAAATAAACAGAACAAAGAATAAAGAAAGAGAGAAAGGAAGAGAAAAAAAAACAAAGAAGAAAAAAAAGGAGAATTCGAACCAGCAACAGGAAGAAGAAGAAGAGGAAGAGGAAGCAAAATGGAAACAATAAGAATAAGAAGTAACCAGGGAAGAGGAGGAGGAGGAGGAGGAGGAACAGGAAGACGAGAAACAACGCCCATCATCAACACCACCAACACCACCACCAACACCACCACCATCTCCACCAACATCATCACCGCCAACAGCCTCATCTTCCCATTCATCTTCATCGCCCTGCTCCTCAACACTCCCTTCAGCCCTATCAAACTCGTAACTGCAGATGACACCCCAGAACCAACCACCTCTGCCCCTCCCGTCAACGAAAGCGAAGTAACCACAGAGTCAGGAGAGATACTCTTGAACGAAACTGAGTACGAAGATTTCTCCGATGTGACCAAGTTTGTGGACGGCATGAACAAATGGGACTTCATGGGGTCGTGGGCGAAGTACGACCTCTCGAAGCTTGCGGAAGACCAGCGACCCTTGCCCCTGGTGACCGATGGAGAGGACCAGGGCGTGTTCATTTGCCAGGTATTGGTGGTGGTGGTGGTGATGGAAGTTTGGAAAGAGGAGAGAGAGAGAAGAGATGAGAGAGAGAGAGAGAGAGAGAGAGAGAGAGAGAGAGAGAGAGAGAGAGAGAGAGAGAGAGAGAGAGAGAGAGAGAGAGAGAGAGAGAGAGAGAGAGAGAGAGAGAGAGAGAGAGAGAGAGAGAGAGAGAGAGAGAGAGAGCAAGTGTGTCACAGATGCGCAGATCAAAACTTACTTTAATGCCTCACCATGAGTCATCTGTGTGTGTGTGTGTGTGTGTGTGTGTGTGTGTGTGTGTGTGTGTGTGTGTGTGTGTGTGTGTGTGTTGCTATTCATACGGACAAGCCTTACCAAACCTTACCATGACGTGTGTTTTGTATGCATGTATGTATCTATATATGTGTGTGTGTGTGTATGTGTGTGTGTGTGTGTGTGTGTGTGTGTGTGTAAGTGGGTCTGTAGGTGAATCATGGAGCCAGGTAGGTCTCAGGTGTGCCCTCATTAATGACGCAAGACAGGTAGCCCAGGTGAAGGGAGGTGGGGGGTAGAGGGAGGGAGGGAGGGAGAGAGAGGAAGTGGAAGGAAGAAAGGAAGGAAGAGAGAAAGAGAGAAGGAAAGGGGAATGAGAGGAAGTGAAGAAGGAGATGAAAGGAAGAGGTAAAGAAGGGAGGAAGGGGAGGAAGGAAACGGAAGGAGGGAAGAAAGAGAGAAAGAAGGAGAAGTAGATGGAAAAGAAGAGAAAGGGAGAGAGAGAGAAAGAGGAATGAAAAAGGGGATGCAAGATAAGGAGGTGAAGAAGCAGAGGAGAAAGAGGAAGAAGCTAGGAAGGAAGGAAGGAGAGAAAAGATAAAAGGGAAGAGAAGAAGAGGAAGAGGAAGAGGAGGAGAAGAAGGAAAGAAATGCAAGGGGATGAGGAAGATTAATAAGATGTTGAGAAGGAAAGGGAGGAAGAGGAAGAGGAGGAGGAGAAGGAGGAAAAGGAGGAGGAGGAGGAGAAGGAGGAGGAAGAGGGGGAGGAGGAGGAAGATGATGATGAGGAGGAGAAGGAGGAAGAGGAGGTAGAAGAGGAGGAAGAGGAGGAGGAGGAGGTATATTTTTATGGGTTACATTGGACATTAATGGGCAGGAAATAGGAATTCTCTCTCTCTCTCTCTCTCTCTCTCTCTCTCTCTCTCTCTCTCTCTCTCTCTCTCTCTCTCTCTCTCTCTCTCTCTCTCTCTCTCTCTCTCTCTCTCTCTCTCTCTCTCTCTCTCTCTCTCTCTCTCTCTCTCTCTCTCTCTCAACTTTCTCTCTTTTTTCTTTTTTTCTCTCCACACTTTTTCCAAATCTTCCTTGTCTTCCCTCGTTCTCTTTGGTCTTTCTCTTCCTCTTCCTCCTCCTCTAACTTCTCCTTCCTTCCTCTTTCTTTCCTCTCCTTATCCTCCTCCTCCTCTTCCTTCTGTTCCTCTCTTCCTCTTGTTTATGTTCTCTTCATCTTCCTCCTCTTGCTCTTCCTCCTGTATCTACTCTCCCTATCTCACTTATTCTCCTTCCTCTCGTTCTCCTTTTCTTCCCCTTCGTCCTTCTCCTCCTATACCTTCCTTTCTCCCTCCCTTTACCTCCTCGTCCTCCTCCTCCTTCCCTCCTTCCTCCTCCTGCACACACGTACATGTTCCTCCTTCCCTCTCCGTTCAAGGCGCAGAAGTCGTGTGAAACTATCGACAGCATCACAAAAAAGTCCATGAAAATCCCCGAGCAACTTCATCTACGAGTCTTTCCGAGCAGGCGAACCGAGGTGCAGATAACTTTAAGAATGCTGGCTTTAGGTTGGTACTTTTAGAGGCCTCCGTATCTTACATCAGCTATTTCAAAAGGCCATGAATGAATGAATCGGGGTATTTAAGAGCGGTTTCCACATTCACGGCACAGAGGAAGGGTCAAACTACCACCAGGGTCAATAAAAGTACCTCTGGAAATGCTCAAAAACTCCTATGAAAGCCTCGTCAAATGTGTGCCGGGGCGGAGAGAGGTTTAAGAGGATGGCCCCTTAAGTTAACCTCTGCCTCACTCTCTCCCCCTTGCAGACCTATTCACCTCTCCCTCTCTCCCCCTTTGCAGGCCTCAGCCATCCCCAGCACCCTCCTGAAGACGTTCCCGACCCTACACAACGCCACCTTCGCCCTCACCTACTACGCGAAGGCCGATGGAGGCAAGCTGCATATGACAGGTGAGAAAGAGGTAGACAGGTAGAAAGATAGATAGATAGACAGATAGATAGACAGACAGATAGACAGATTTAACCATATACTATTCACATACATAATACATACATAGAACCAAACATACATTCATCCCCCCCCCCTCCCCCGACACACACAAATTAAGCCCCCCCCCCCCCCACACACACACACACACCTACGCACACACACATATAAGCGGATAAACAACATGCATCAAACAGACAGACAGACAGACAGATGCGTAGCTAAATGCCTGGTCCTAATTAGTGGGCAAATTAGTCCTATTAGAGGATGGCATTTGATGGTTGAGAGAGAGAGAGAGAGAGAGAGAGAGAGAGAGAGAGAGAGAGAGAGATAGTAATAGTCGTAGGCGTGGTATTAGTAGCGTGTGTGTGTGTGTGTGTGTGTGTGTGTGTGTGTGTGTGTGTGTGTGTACCTTTACGCGGTGCTTCAAGACGTTCCCGGCGACTCGTTTTATTGTCAGTGTCTCGTAAAGGAGGAAAGGTAGGCTGGGAGAGCTCGGCGGAGGGGAACGAGGCGGCGGTAGAGTGCGGGGCCGATGAAAAGGCATGGGAAGAGGTGAACGGGCGGGGTGTTTCCCTTCTCTTTACGGGTATGTGGTGCCCTCAAGCTGTACCAGACCATCTCAAGCTGTACCAGACCATCTCAAGCTGTACCAAACCATCTCAAGCTGTACCAAACCATCTCAAGCTGTGCCATACCATATCAAGCTGTACCATACCATCTCAAGCTGTACCAAACCATCTCCAGCTGTACCAAACCATCTCCAGCTGTACCAAACCACCTCAAGCTGTACCAAACCATCTCAAGCTGTACCAAACCATCTCAAGCTGTACCAAACCATCTCAAGCTGTACCAAACCATCTCAAGCTGTACCAAACCATCTCAAGCTGTACCAAACCATCTCAAGCTGTACCAAACCATCTCAAGCTGTACCAAACCATCTCAAGCTGTGCCAAACCATCTCTAGCTGTACCAAACCATCTCAAGCTGTACCAAACCATCTCAAGCTGTACCAAACCATCTCCAGCTGTACCAAACCATCTCCAGCTGTACCAAACCATCTCAAGCTGTACCAAACCATCTCAAGCTGTACCAAACCATCTCAAGCTGTACCAAACCATCTCAAGCTGTACCAAACCATCTCAAGCTGTACCAAACCATCTCAAGCTGTACCAAACCATCTCAAGCTTTGGCAGTTATGTTGTTAATGCCAATACCATAGATACACTCAAGAAGAGGTTGGATAAATTCATGGATAGTGAGGCAAGGTGGGATTATAGGTTCACAGGAGCTGCCTTGTATAGACCAACCGGCCTCTTGCAGACTCCTTACGTTCTTAATAATAGTTGTAATGATAATAAGGATGATGGTGATGGTGATGATGGTGACGATGATGATGATGATAGTGGCGCCTTCAATATCACGTAATGTACAGGTAGACGAGGGAAAACTAATAAATCGCTCATACCTGTCCTCCTTACCTCCTCCTCCTCCTCCTCCTCCCTCTCCTCCTCCTCCTCCTCCTCCTCCTCCTCCTCCTCCTATTTACCTCTACGCACCTGCCCTTTATTGCTATGTTATGGATGGCACACACACACACACACACACACACACACACACACACAGACAGAGAGAGAGAGAGAGAGAGAGAGAGAGAGAGAGAGAGAGAGAGAGAGAGAGAGAGAGAGAGAGAGATTAGAAACGATTGCTTTAGGCTTTCACCGATAAAACCATCACTATCAAAAGTTATTAATAAAAGTGAAAATATTAAACGATTGAATGTATTTTTTTTTAATCATTTGTATTGAATGTGTATATACGTAATTTGATGTTATTTGCTGATGTTGTTGTTGTTGTTGTTGTTGTTGTTGTTGTTGTTGTTGTTGTTGTTGTTGTTGTTGTTGTTGTTTCTGCCTGTGCTCTGTGTGTTCGTGTGTTTGTTGTTCTAGTCTGTGTTTTCCGAAGTACATTTAATTTAACTTTTCTTAATATTATGTCAGGATTACTACTACTACTACTACTACTACTACTACTACTACTACTACTACTACTACTACTACTACTACTACTACTAATAATAATAATAATAATAATAATAATAATAATAATAATACTGCTACTACATCCACAGTTATTGCCACCACCACTACTACCACTACTACTACTACTACTACTACTACTACTAACCAAGACAATTTCTTCATGTATAGTTAGGTTAGGTAGGGTTAGGTTCACAGAAGCTGTCTGGTATGGACGCACTGGCCTCTTGCAGACTCCTTACGTTCTTATGTTCTTATGTTCTTAGATAAATTCATGTATAGTTAGGTTAGGTGGGGCTAGGTTCACAGGAGCTGCCTGGTATGGACCCATCGGCCTCTTGCAGACTCCTTATGTACTTGTGTTCTTATGTTTTCTCCCTCGTCGCAGGTGAGGTGGTGGGCGTCGGCGAACAGGTGGAGACGCTCTTCAACCAGTCGGTGCCGGGCGATGGGACGGGGCACGCGGAGGGCACTTGGGGCACCGACAACTTCACGCTGCCTGAACTCGCTGCCATGGGGGACTTCAAGGTACACACACACACACACACACACACACACACACACACATACGCCCACATACATCTAAAGACAATTAGCTAGACAGATACACACACACACGCTAACTTCTCATTCCCCTTCGATATTGTGGTAAAAATGAGAAATAAAATGAGAAATGAGAAAACGACACACACATATAGACAAATAGCTAGGCAGAGACACACACGCTAACTCCTCATTCCCCTTCGATATTGAGGTAAAAAAAAGGGAAATAAAATAAAAACTGATATATTACTAACTATGCCATGGATAAATTAATAATAAAGGGAATGAGATAGAACATATATGATAAAGACGCTCGCATACATATATATACAAGAAGCTTGACAGTTACACACACACGCTAACTTCTCTTTCTCCATCGATATTGAGGTAAAAAAAAGGGAAATAAAAGGAATACTGATATATTGTTAACTGTAATTGTTACGCCTCAGCTCCGCGTGAGCGTCCGTCACAGCGCATCGGGCGTGTGGGCGGCGGCGGAGTTGAGGGTGGAAGGGACGACAGGACCCCCCCTCCCTCCCGTCACTACACCCGTGAGTACTGTCTGTTTGTCTATCTGTCTGTTTCTGTTTCTGTCTCTCTT
>NC_066544.1:15447652-15455152 GCF_024679095.1 Eriocheir sinensis
TATGTAAGGTTGGTTTTTACTTATATTCTCCTTATATTTCATCTTCTTTAAAAAAAAACATATGAACATAAGAACGTAAGGAGTCTGCAGGAGGCCGGTAAGCGTGTACAAGGCAGCTCCCGTAAACCTAACCCCACCTAACGTCACTGTCCATGAATTTATCCAATCTCCTTTTAAACTGACACTCACAACATGACTGCCAAGCCTGTTGCACTCACCTGTCACTCTGCATGTAAGCCAATTTTTGATCGAGTATAAGGTTTGCTTGACTTTAAATTAATTTTTCTACTCATACTGAATATTTTGGGCCGAATATGAGGTTTGTTTTACTTATACTTCATCGTTTTGGCCGAGCAGAAGGTTTGTTTTTTCTTATACTCTACATTTTGGCCTTGCTATAAAGTTTATTTTTACTTATACTCTTCATCATTTGTCCGTCTATACGATTTGTTCCACTTATGATTCACCGTTTACCTGCATTCAATCAGTAAAAGTACATCTAATTATTACACCTTTTATTAGCAACATTTTACCTGCATTTTACCTTCAATTATAAGACTAGCGGAGCAGCATATTGTTCACGGGTTTAATTGAACGTAGTAATTAACCAACGGCCTCAATTACTGCAAAAAAATATAATATATATATCACATTTATTTAACATATTTTAACCTGCATATTTACCTTTACCTGTTGATGTCTTGCTAATTATAGACTCAATTAACCTCACCTCAGTAATGTACTTTTAATTTGTGTTTTGTTAATTGTTTAATCATATATGTTTGATGCGTATAATCATTTTCTTTTTCAGAGGTTCAATCTATATGTATGTTCTTCACCTCATGTAATAGTATGTCTGTCTCTCTCTCTCTCTCTCTCTCTCTCTCTCTCTCTCTCTCTCTCTCTCTCTCTCTCTCTCTCTCTCTCTCTCTCTCTGGTGGGTAATTGTTACTCTGTACTATTCTAAAACAACCGAGACACACCTTTTCTTACCCTAATTAACTCGTCCACCTGTGTGTGTGTGTGTGCGTGTGTGTGTGTGTGTGTGTGTGTGTGTGTGTGTGTGTGTGGAGAGAGGACGCTAAGTTATCGTGTTAATTTTGCAGAGGTAAAAATGTTAATGGGGAAGTATATAATGATGAAGGAAGGAATAACAGCGAGAAAAACGAGAGTAACGAAGGAAGGAAGGAAGGAAGGAAGGAAAGGAGGAAGGAAGGAAGGAAGGGAGGAAGAAGAAGGTAAAATAATGATGTAGGGCTATAGAATGATGAAGGAATAACGATGGGAAGGAAGAGAGGAAGGAAGGAAGGAAGGAAGGAAAGAAGGAAGGAAGGAAGGAAGGGAGGGAAGGAAGGAAGGAGATAAAGAAGGCAGAGGAAAGTAGGAAGCAGAAGGGAGAGAGTAAGGAAAGAAGGGAAGGAAGGAAGGAAAGAAGGAAGGAGGAAAGAAGGGGAGGAAGGAAGGAGATAAAGAAAGACAGAGGAAGGCAGGAGGCAGAAGGAAGGGAAAGAGTAAGGAAAGAATGAAAGGAAAGGAGAGAAGGAAGAAAGGAAGGAGAGAGGGAAGGAAAGAAGTAAGAAAATAAAGAAAGACAGAGGAAGGCAGGAGGCAGAAGGAAGGGAGAGAGTAAGAAAGGAAAGGAAGGAAGGAAGGAGGCAGTGGAAGGGAGAGAGTAAGGATGAAGGAAGGAAGGAAGGAAGGGAAGGAAGGAGGAGGGAGGTAAAAGTACTTCCAACGCCTCGCCACTCAATTTGACGGTCGATCTCCATAATTTCTTTGCTAATGGACGGTTAATGGGCCTCGCAGGAGTCGTGGCCCGGGGCTCCACTCACAGCTGTCCCCGATGTGTTGATTCGGATTACTCTTCCCCTCTTTTTTTCTCTTCTTAATCCCGCTTTTTCGACTTATTAAGGAAGATAAAAAATACGTCCTTCCCTCCTTCCTTCCTTTCTCCCTTTCTTTTTTCTTTCTTTCCTTCCCTTCTCCCTTCTTTTCCTTCCTTCCCTCCTTTCTTTCTCCCTTCCCTTTTTCCTTTCCTTCTTCCTTCCTTTCTTTCTTTCTTTCCTCCCTTCCCTTCTCCCTTCCTTTATTCCTTCATTTTTTTCTTTCTTCCTTTCCTTCCTTCCTCCCTTTCCTCCTTCTTTTCTTATATCCTTTCTTCCTTTCTTTCTTCCTTTCTTTCTCCTTTCCTTTTTCCTTCCTTTCCTTCCTTCCTTCTATGCCTTCCTTCCTTACTCTCTTCCTTCCAATCGTTATCTTGTTTCCTTACTTCCTCCTCCGCCACTGTGGTTCGAATTACTCTTCTTCTTTTCTTCTTTTAGCTTGCTCACTCTTCTGCTCGCAGCCTCATTTTCTCTCCTCCCTCCTCCTCCGCCCCTGTGTCTCCTTACGCCGTCTACCTATAGTAAATCAATCAATCAATCAATCAATCAATCCTTGGGGGCATACATCAGGGGGTGCATCGCCTCGCCTGCCCTACGATGCCAAACTTGGGGGTTCCAGACGGTTCCTACAGGCAGGCCCCGTCCCAGATACGGAAAATCGAGTCAGATGATTTAATACCGCCTTAAATATTTGCTCTCATAACGATACGGACAAACGATACCTTAAAATTATGTAAAGAAATCCACATGAACCCCAAAACATCGAGAATCCTTTATTATCAATGCGAACGTGAGTGAAAATAGTGAACAACAGTTTGGAAAAAAAATGTATCTGGCAAAGGTTGGCACTTAAAAACACATGCTAATTCTCCCTTACATCACAACACAGTCGGCCTGCACCATATAGGACCTCACTAATACCTTATACACTAACAAATAAGCCCGTAGAATGCCTCAGTAGCCATACAAACACGTGAGAAAGCCTAAAAAACGATAATATAGATGTCAGAAAGAAATGGAGTGACTGGCGAAGGATGTCACTCAGAACACATGCTAACTCTCCCTTATATCACTACACGGTCGGCCTGTACCATATACCACCTCACTAATACCTTATACACTAACAAATAAGCCCTTAGAACCCCTCAATATCCATACGAAATACGAGAGAAAGCATTAAGAGAGATAGCAATATTAAGTTCAAAAGCGGGGTCTGGTATTTCCTCGCGAGCCTCCGGGCCTCTGCGTGAATCCAACTCACTGCGCGGGACTCGAAGAAACAGTACGGTACGCCGGGGGTTTGAAGTGTTCGGTGCGTGCTCCGTGTTATCTCCTCCCCTGGGGCGTCCTGGGGGCCTAACAAGGGGTGACCTGGCGCCGAAGGGACCCCTGTGACCTCGGCCCATCAGCGAGGTAAGCAAGAGCGCTGTTGAGGCCTTGGTTAAGCGTTGTGGCGTTGAAATTTGAGGTGTTTTGTGAGTAACCAACCGTAAGGGCGCCGGCCATTATGACTTGAATTTCGACTTGCTTTCTTCTCCCTTTCTCTCCCCTCAACACTTCCCTCTTCTTTCCTCCTTCTCCTACTCCTTTTTCCTTCCTCCTTTTCCTATTAAGTGTTTTTTCATAGTTATATTCCTTTCTCGGCATTTCCCTCTCCTCTCCTCTATTTTCCCTACCTCTTCCTCCTCCTATTAACACTCTTCCATAATTATATTCTTCTAGGCCTTCTATATTAGGCTACCACTTCTTTCCTCCCCTCTTCTCCTTCCATTGCCCCTCCTTCCTACTCGTCCCTCCTCCTCTACTGTACCCTTTCTCTTCCTTCTCTCCTCCTACCCGTCCCTCCTCCAACCCGCTCCTCATGTTTCGAGACCGCGCGCGAATCCGTGAAGCCCCGAATCTGCGAGGAAATGCGTTTAGACTCGTTACAAAGCCTCGAATAGCGATGGAAAGTTAGCGAGTAGTAGGCTAGACGGTACTGCGGTATATGTGGTGTGGTTGTGGTATGTGTGGGGTTTGATTCTCCTTGCCTTCTCTTCCTAATAGAGTTAAGTTGCCCTTTGTCCGTTTGAATCCTCTCCTCGCTTGTTCGGTTATTCGGTTGTTGCTTCAATCCCTCTCGTTCGGTTGCTAGTTATCTCGTTTTTCTCTTATTTTCCTTTTCTCATTCTTCTTTACGGTATTCCTTTTTGTTTTAATTTGTTTTTCATCCGTTTTTTCTGTGTTTGTCTCCCTTTTCTCTTCTTCCGTCCTCTTCTCCTTCCTTCCTCTCTCTCCTCCTCCTCCGCTTCGTCCCTCCCTCCCTCTCCTAGTTCCTCCTCCTCCCCCTCCCTCGTTCACTGTTTGCTCGCTGTCTTGTTTTCTTCTCTTCCCTCCTTTATTATTTTCTTCCCCTCTTACTTCTTCATTCTATTTCTTTTTGTGTATTCTTTTGTTTTTCATTAAGTCTTATTGTAACTCCTTCCTTCATCTCTTCCATCTCTCTGTCCTTCCTCTCCCCCTCTCTGCCTCTCCTTGTTCCTCCCTCTCTCCCCCTCCTTCGCTCTTTCCCTCGTTCGCTTACTGCCTCTTTTTCTCCTCTTTCTTCCTCCTCCTCATATTAGTTCGTTATCATATTTTCCTCCTCTTACTCTTTTATTCTATTTCTTTCTATTTATTTTTCTGTATTAGTTTACCATGCAAATGATTGTTGTGCTGGAAGCTTCCCCCGGGGTATATGGGCCTCTGGAAGACTATCGGAGGAGGGAGCAGGGGCCAGGCGCCAGGCGGGAAGTGTTGCCAACTCGCACATATTTTTCCTACATGTTCTTGTATGATCGAATATAATTATACTGTAACGTTCTAGACTGTACTGTTCGGTATATATATATAGGAGAAGAGGGCGAGAGGAGTCAGATCCAGTCATAGTCAGCTAGTGAAGAGTCAAGAGTGAATTGTACTACTAAGGAAGAATATTAAACTACAGAAGCTGTGCAAGGTGTTTACATATCTCCCTCCCACGGAGTCTTGTGACGGCGACACGGAACCCAAGTAAAACGTCCGGCATAACATTAATCTGTGCTCTTTGTCTCACTACGTTTTTGCCTTCCTTCTCTCTCCTCTTCCTCCGCCTCTCCTCCTGCACCTTCCTCCTCATCCTGTCCCTCTCTCCCTCATTCGCTAGTTGCTTTGTTTCCTCTCTTCCTCTTTCGTATGTTAGCTCATCTTTTTTCCTCTTTGACTCCATTCCATTTCTTGTTGTGTATTTATTTGCTTTTTCATCTCGTTTTTCTTTTCTTGTTCCCATTTTGGTGTCCTTCCATCTTTCTCCCTCCCTCCCTCTCTCCCTCCTTCCGCCTGTTTCTCTCCCCCTCCACGTCTCCCTTCCTCTCCCTCCTCCCCCCTTTTCTCCGTCCCTTCGTTCGTCCTCTCCCCCTTCCTCCCTTGTTTCCTCATTCGGACATTACCTCATTTTCATTTTCCTCCTCTCTTCTAATTCCTCTTTGTGTTAATTTGCTTTCTATTGTTTTTTTTTTTGTTCTTTTATCCTTTTTCTCTCTGCCTCCACCTTCCTTCCTCTTTCTCTTCCTCCACTTCTCATCCTTCTCTTTTTCCCCCTCCACCTTGCTCACTCCTCCCCCTTACCTTCCACTTCTCTCCTTGCTCCACCTATCCACATGTTCCTTTCCTTCTCCATCCCTTCCCCCATCACTCACTGCCTTGCCCGCCCCACCTCACTTCAGTTAACCTTCCACTCTATCTCCCTCCACCAACCTTCTCCACCTCCTCCATCCCGTCTCCACTTCCAACCCCCCGTCTTCTCCACTTCATGTTCTTGCTTTAAAATGCTCTCTCCTTTTACTCCACTTTTCTCTCTCCTCCACTTCGTTCCACCTACCCCCCTTCGATCCACCTCCACAGTTCTTCAGCCTTCTCACTCTTCCACCTCACTCCACCTTCCTTAATCTTCCACCCTGTCCCCTTTTATCCACCTTTCCACCTCTATAACCCTTCACCCTTGTTCCTCTTCCACATCGCCACCCTCACCTCGCTCCCTCTCCCTCTTCCACCTCCATAACCCTTCACCCTTGCTATTCTTCCACCTCTCCACCCTCACCTCCCTCCCTCTTCCACCTCCATAACCCTTCCCCCTTTGTTCCTCTTCCACCTCTCCACCCTCATTCACCCTCCTCCCTCACTCCCCCATCCCTCCTTCCTCCCCATCCTCCCTCACTAACCCATCCCTCCTTCTCCCTCCCCATCTCATCGCCCCGTGCCCCCAGAGATGACGAGCCGCCCCCCGCCGTGGCCACCTATAACCCCCGCACGGCCTCCTACCGCATGGACAAGGTCTACGATAATCCCTCTTACGACAACAACGCCGTGTGAGAGGCGCCAAGACCGAGACCAAGAGGATCGCTGTCTCGACCTCCGTTTTCTGTTTTCGTTTTCGTCCCCGCTGGTGCCGTTGTTTTAAGGAGGACTTCGGGATTTTTTTATTTGATTTTCTCCGTTTGTTTTAGTGAGTGAGCCTTTGTTTTTTTTATTATTATGATTTGTTGTTATTCATTTGTTTTTCTGTTGTTTTTGTTTCCTTTTCCGCCGTCGTTGTCGTCTTCGCTACAATCACCGTTTTTTTTTATTTTTTATTTTTTTCAAGGAGGACTTCGGCATTTTGTTTCTTGGTTTTCACGAGTCGTCTTTTTTTTTTTTTGTTTCCCCGATGATTTCTTATTATCCACTCCTTGTAATGATAAGAAATAGTTCATCATTTTTTCTTTTCGTCCGTTATGATGTTTTCTTTTTATCTGTTGCCATAAAACAAGATATTATTCGTTCATTTTTCATTATAAAGAGTACGCCAGGGGATTGTTTTCGTTTGCTTATATCTATCTGTGTTGTGATGAGTGCCTTTGTGCCTGTATTACCATGAACATAAGTTGCTATTCATTATTTTTCTATCACAACTCACAAGGATTACTTCGGCATTTTGTTCGTGTTTTTTTTCTTTTTAATATTGTTTCCGCTCTGTATTGAAGAGTCTTTATTTATTTGTTTATACCGTGCTGAGTTGTTATTCGAATTCATTTTACCTCATTTTCTGCCACAAGGAGTACGTCGGCATTTTGTTCGTGTTTTTTTCTTTACAATTTTATTTTCGCTCTGTATTGAAGAGTCTTTGCTTATTTGTTTTTACCATGAAGAGTTGTTATTCGTATGCATTTTACCTCATTTTCAGCCACAAGGAATACGTCGGCATTTAATTTTCCGGTCTGTAATGATTCGTTTTTATTTCAGCCCACCGAACTGTTAGTCTTAATTTTCCTTTTCTTTTTCCTCCTATTTTACTTTGTTTTCCAGCTTTTTGTTTATCACTGACGGTCCCTTCCTCCTCCTCCTCCTCCTGTAACCCCCCACCACCTCCTCCTCCTGCTCCTCGCTATTCCTCCTCCCTGACCTCTACCTCCCCTTTTTCCTTTCCTCCACCTATCCCTCCACTTCTACGACCACTCTTACCATGACCTCTTAACTCTGACCACGACCATGACCTCTAGAACCCCCTCCTCCTCCTCCTCCTCCCTCGACTTTATTCTTTTATCTGAGGTCGTTTTGGTGACTTTACGTTCGCCTTTACGAG